>NW_023596576.1:41059816-41090041 GCF_011947565.3 Pollicipes pollicipes | reverse complement strand
ACACGGAATTTTTAGCCGTAGATATGTCGGCAACTGGAATAACAGGATGGGTATAGGCTGGTGACGGTTAACAGACTACTGACTCAAAGAAGTAGAGCAACCCGCGCTTTGTTGTGAATTCCTTGTTGCTTATTCTAATATACGCGCGATTATTTCATGCCATTCGCATACAAATGGTCATGGACTTGTGATAACGTCCCGTGCTATTTAAAGAAAATCACTTTATGATGATGCCTGCTGTGATTGCTTGAGAAAAGTACACTTAACAACTAAGCGACGAGCGTTCGGCCCTGCCTCACGACCGCAGCTGGACTCAGCTGATTTGCCAGTCAGTGTCTGATCAAGCCCCGGAGATGCGTCTTTGTATGCGGAAACGGACCACCGAAGACCGGCTTTCGCTATCGCGATACGCCATTACGGAACGTTCTGGAGACAGCCGATCCCCGGAACGACGGACCGCGTCCACGGCCGTGTCGAGTGTCTTCCTCCCCCTTCGACCCGGCGGCTGGTGCCGGACCATGCCCGCCAGGCCTGGAAGTGAGGCCCGGCCGGGGCCAGATCCCCGGGACGACGGCCCGCGTCCACGGTCGTATTGAGTGTCTTCCTCCCCCTCGACCCGGCGGCTGGTGCCGGACCATGCCCGCCAGGCCCGGAAGTGAGGCCCGGTCGGGGCCAGATCCCCGGGACGACGGCCACGTGATCGGGGCGCCGCGCTGTCAGGCCAGCGGCGGAAGGATGAGCGTGGCCACATGGGTCTGGGCGTGTCCTGGACAGCGGACAGTCCGTAAATAGAGTAGTAAGATGTATGCCTTGTGTGGCATTGGAAGAACAGGCTCGCGGCCGATTTTCGGCGGGCTTATTTTATATAAGCAGAGCCGTCAGCGATAGGGCTGATGCCGCTCTGGTGAATTTGCGGGATCAGATTGGTGCGTGGGGTTAGTTCCGATTCAGGATATGAGCAGCACGGCAAGATTTTGGGCTTCTCCAGTTGCGGTTTGCACAAAATATTCATACATACATACATGAATACAAAAAATATGTATTCGGTATTTGCTATGGATTCTACCTAGATTCAGCGAAAACTCGGCCCATTCCGCTGTCGATTCCAAATCCATTCGCAGTCCTCCACCAATCAGTGGTCGAGCACGATGCTGACCTGGGTGATTTGTAATGCGAAACCGCGTAAACGGTGTCCGCGTGTGACAAAGCGCGTCTTGGATCCAATAACACGTGCCAGACGCAGTCGGACAACCCTCGCGTGTGCGATAGGCGCGGCGATAGCAGACAGAGAGCTGTGGGCTGTAATTATTTGAACAAAGGTGCTGCAAGTTATATCCTTCTTGGACATGTGATGAGGGATATCAATGTAACCTCTGTGCGCGGGGCTGCAAAAAACATTGTTTGCAAACGGACCAACCATGGACCTTGTCAGGGGTAGTAATCTTAATCGAGGAGATCGATAGCTTTGTAGTGATTCATAGCTTGGACAATCGTGTCCAAAACATCGTAAATAATGTAAACAATTGGGCGGGATATTCGATCACCATAAGCAGCACTCAACGCCAGTACGTTTCTTATGATTCTCACCAGGTTCCAGCCACAGTGCCGTGTTTTCATGATCGGTTTAGAGATGACGATATTGACTGCTTGCCGATCGCTTTCTGGTAAGCGTTTTGAGGACAGACAGATTTGAGATCTGTTGGCAGGTTGTGGCTGGTCCATTCACCTTAACTGTGCCGTTTGTCGCGCGTATTCGTCTGCTCTTGATTGATGAGATCTGACATGAGTCTTAAAAACGCCCCAAATCGGGTGGATACGTGGCTTGAGCCCGAAAACAGGTGGTAGTCTGCACAGCCTTTTAAGTTCAAGTAAGAGGGGCTTAATGCTAGGTTATCTGTCCCCGGCTTTGCTCGTAATGAGTCATTACCGCCCATGTTTCAACGGTAGTGCGTCACTGGGGTTGGCACTTT
Source organism: Pollicipes pollicipes (assembly GCF_011947565.3). Taxonomy (NCBI): domain Eukaryota; kingdom Metazoa; phylum Arthropoda; class Thecostraca; order Pollicipedomorpha; family Pollicipedidae; genus Pollicipes; species Pollicipes pollicipes. Next base: position 41,088,071 of record NW_023596576.1, on the reverse strand, counting down.
GCGGAATTAATGGGGAGTGGCGACGTTTGAGCTCGATAGATAGTGAAACAAACAGTCGTTAGCGTGGTGCACTTTCACACTAATCATCGTCTGTGAGGTACTTTTATTTATCGGCCCACCAACACATGGTAGACGTTGTATCGGCAATAGCGTTCAATATTGCGCACAAAACAGTTTCCCTCCAACCTCACGTGAAGGTAGCACTGTTGTGAATGAAAACTACACAATGTTCTTGTGGTTATCGGTCGTGTGCCCCACGTTTACTCTGGGCTTCCAAGGGTTCATTCATGCATGCAAACTACAGTTGGAAAACGTCTTTCAAATATGTCGAGGCCCATTTATGTAATCGATACTCTAGGATGTACTTAACAGGTGCGCACTTCTACCAAATTCAAGCTTCTAACAGCTGTTATTGTTAGCGCGGCGCGGTCACGATGGTATTGCGCGCCAGTATTTTTCCACATTGCGTATGTTAGCTCCGATTGTCGATTCGAAGTTTGCATGTGGATAGTATTGGTGCAGCCGGGACAGTTTGGGGTAGGAGCCTATGTACCCAGATGGTGCCCAGGACCAGGCATCGCAGGATTATTAGGGCGGGAGCGAACGGCGTCAGGCCAGTTAATGATAGTTATTGAATGCGTTTTCGTATCAGTATATGCGCAGTATTATTTGACTCTAGCTGAAGTAGCCGTGGATATTGTCATAAGGGGATAGGAAGCTTGGCTTTCCATGATTAATGCCGTTTTTAATGCCGATTTCGGTGGTAATTGCTTTTAAATGCTTTTTTCCCCCTGGAAATGGCTTCACCCGCACGAAGTAACGTTCCAGATTGTGGGGTGACGTCACGGCGGGATTTCTACAACGCCACTTGACGCGTTGCTGTACATCTCCAACACACGCAGCTCAACGCGTCTGGCGCCTAAAAACCAGACCTTTCTGGTTATCGCATTACTGAGATGCACTTTCCTGGGACCGTTGGGTACAGAAATACGTCATTTGCTCGTAAGTCGATGGTATGGTTAGTGGTTTGCTCTTAAATGAATGAAGTTAAGTGACTCGCAATGTAGTATTGCACAATAGACTTAATGCAGTATTGACCTGCGTTTACAATTATTAAGCGCTTCCGGCGTTCAACGCTATTACCAAGAGAGTGAATTTCATGAACCAGTGGCGTAGCTTTAGCAGTACTTGGATTATTTGCAGCTGAAAAACATGCAAACGGCTTCACTTCATTTTTTTTTTGGGGGGGGGGGTGTGGCACAATTCGTTTAAGCCCATTAGGTAGTGGACAGTCGTTTCGCGGGTCAAAAGGTTCCAACGTTGGTTCTCGCGTAACGTCGACTGATGTAGTCTACATACTAAAACATATAAATTGTTACGACATGAACGGCCACGTATGGCGCGCACGTCTTAAAACTCCCGTTGATGTTGTAATTCTGGGACTTCCATGAGCGTCCGGCAAAGGGCCCCACATGGCAAAGCGTTTGGCGGCCTGCATGACGACCTGCCATGTAGTCCGCCAAACGCTAGCTAATGCCTGCCTGTTCATTAGACCACTGTTCATGAACAGCGGCCGCGCGGCGTCGCCCCAGTGGAACCCAGCCGGGTCTGCCGCCGATTGTTGATGCTTGTGCCGGGGCCCGACATGCACCGCGCCGTCCTGGAATGTCTGCCGGTTACTGCCCGCTGCCGGCCCAGGGAGGCCCGGCGGCCGGGCAGCCGATGATGGAGCGGTCGGTCCAGATGTCGCTCGACACGGCGGTGGCTGTCGCGCCGCCGCCGGGCGCGGCCTGGTGCGACAGGCGCGACCCCAGCTCATTCGGCTGCTCGCGGCGGTGTTTTGCCGGCAGGAACCACAGCGGGTGATCAGCTCGAGAGCTTCCAGCCCTGGGCGGCGCTATAGATGGCGGTGAGGACTCTGATCCGACAGGTCCTGACCCGCCGTGGCCTGGCCGGACCTGACGACCTAATCTGTCTCCAGGCACAACAGCTGACGCTAGGGTGGCGTTTCCGGTAGCCGGGACGGTTTCACGCAGCCTGATCTGCCGTGACTTGGCCACGCGCCGAGCCGCAGCGGGGCCCGGCTGGACAGACGTCAAGGGCGCTGGGACCTGACCGGGCCGGACCTCTCCTCACCGGGTCTGGCCTCGCCCGCAGCGTCGCTGGAGGAGGAGGAGGCGCTGCAGGGGCGAGAGCAGCGGCTGCCTGGCCCGCTCGGCAACGGCGGACTCGACGCCGAGTCAGCCTGGAGCACGTACCGGGCCGCCTCGCTCTGCGAGCCCTCGGCGCCGACGCTGCGCAGCGACAGCGAGTCGGACTCGGTCGAGGACAACTGTTCGGCGGCGCCGGGCCTCTACGGCGAAGCGGTCGACTCGGACGAGTGCCACTCGATCGAGGACAACGCGCAGGTGCTCGCGTCTGGCGCCGAGGCGGGGCTGGATGCTCCTTCCCAGGTGATGCTCGTCCCGAATGTGTGCACAATGAGCCATCTTCAGTAGCTTAGCTAATAGCTTAGCTAAAAGCGTAACAATGTCGCAGCGTTGGGCCTTTGTCTAGGCTCGGGGCGGTCGCACGCTGCGGATTGATGGTGCAGCGGTGGCGCGGCCCGTGGTATGTGCTCAGCTCGGTGGCACCCGCCTGGCGTCATTGTGTGTGATGTGTTAGCGCAGCCCGCTCGTCCCAACCTGCGTGGCCTGGCGTCCGTTTGGTTATGGCAACCGATGGGGCCGTCGCTCAATGTGCCGGGTTCCGTACACTTTGCAAGTGAAGCGCGCGCGCTTGCCATCCAAGGCCAGCGACTCGGTTGCCATGGCGATGACTTGTGGCACCGCGACTCGGTAGATGCGGGCAAGGGAAGGATTCAGGCATGTGAGCGATTTGGACGCATCACGGGAAGCAAAACTCTGTGGTTTATAGTTGATGAAATGTCTGCTCTAGCCTGAAGCGACACTGAGATGTGCCAGGTGTCCTCAGCTCTCATTTCCGTGGTGCCCGTCCTTCCTACCAGGGTGAAAGGCAGGCGACGCTAATGGCCTCAGCAACTGAGTGCGCCGTAAAGCCCCAATAACACACACTTAGCTTTCATTTAAGTCTTCGCATGTTTTTGCGTACCATGTAAGCACTCTCCTTCCTCAGTAAAGTCTTAAGATTGCCAATGGCACTCATGTCAATAACTTTTCATGACATGTCGATGGCAGTCAATGACATTTCATGTCATCGAGGGTTTTTGCTAGCGAAGACGGCGCCAACGAATCCATTGGTGGATTGGCGTCCCCCAGACGTTTGCAGGAGCGAATCCCAGCCTTCCCAGTGAGCACTCGATTGACGATAAGATACGTCTTTTTGCCCGGTGACGCACAACAAACAGGCAAATGAACAGAGCCCGGCGGGGGGTCGCTGAACATGTCCGGTCTGTGGTGCCGGCCGGCCGGGGCTCTGTTTGGCCTCGCGCGCCGCCGTTCCTGGTTCCGCCTGCCGGCCCGGCCGCCGCGTGACGCGGCGGGGCTGGCGGCTGTGTGACGCGACCGTATCGACCGGTCTCTCGGCCGCGCTGCACAGGTGTCCGTCTCGGGCCGGACGTCAGTCTGGTGTCTGTGCGTGGCCCCGTCGGCTGCCCTCTCCACCCGCTCCGCCCGCTCCGCCCGCTCCGCCCGCTCCGCCCGCTCCGCCCGCGCGCCTCCCGCCGGAGAGCCGAGCTCTGACCACGCACGGACCGGCGTCGACGCCGAGCGCTGCGCCGCCCTGCCGCAACTGGACGCGGAGCGAGGGGTGTGTGCGCCCTGCGCCGTCGGCAGCGACCCACCGCAGTACCCGAGTCGCCAGCAGGCCCCCATCTCGCGCAGGCGGCGGGTGGCGGACCCGCCGGTGCCGTCCTCTCCGTGTGCCCCCTCCCCCCCCCGGACCGCGCACGTGCTGACGACCCTCACCTCGTCCGGCAGCGGGACCCGTCTCCGGCGGAGAACGGCGAGCTCGACGGCGGCTACTTCGCAGCAGATATCGTACATCAGCGCGTACCCATCACGAGCCCAGTCGGTAAGCGCGCCCGGACACCAACACCATGGTGCTTATTAACAGGCCACTTGATGGGTCGTGGGCAACCCGCCAGCTCTGGGTGCCCTCAGCTCGGTCTGTCAGTGTGACGAAAACGGGAGAAATGGAGAGGGCTGGCGACTGGCACGGGGGTTACTTGGAAGGGGCGAAATTTTGGGCAGACAGCGAATCTCATGTTAAAACAACAACAGAAATGTTAAAACAAAAAGTGTATTTTATCGACAACACTGGAAGAGAATTTACAGACTAAATCTCTTTTTGGAAATGTGATGGGGTAAGTTGTTTTTTCGACTGCTTCTCCTGCACCGCGTTTTCGCGTCCCCCGCGCGACACTGTCGCAGCAGTGTTGGGCCAGAGCGGGAGCACCGGCGGCCGCCTGCTACATGACCCCATTCCCCAACCCAGTCTGCTAGCACACCTCGTGTGTATCCTTTTGAAGGGCTCTATTAAGCCCCCCGTGAGCGTCGCGCCGGGGCCGCAGCGCGGTCCGCGCGGCGGCGACCCCGACTTCGGGTCGGCGTTCGGCGGCCGGCGTGCCCGCAACACCTGGGATCGATACTGCCGTCTCGCTGAGTCACACCGGTGCGTGTCGGCGCGTGCTCCGCCGTCCCGCGGCTGTCGGAGAGCGGGTCAAAAACATCGGATGCTGTCCACCGGCGCGGTTTGGAGCGCGGCGCCAGCTGGGAGAGCCGAGGACGGCCGGTCTGTGTCTGAGCTGCAGCCGGCCGCCGGCGGGCCGTGTTCACCTGTACGGCAGCCTGGCCGTCACAGGGTCGCTCAGGGCGCGATGTGCCCCGTGGCTGCCGGCGGACACCAGCTGGGAGCGGCGACTTGGCGTGCCCGCTGACTGCACGCGTGCATCATGGCTGTCCCGTGTCGTGCCATGCCGTTCGACCCCGATGTTCATTACGTCACACCGTCAGCAGCTCGTGAGATCGGCAGCAATACAGACGAGTTCGGGCGGCTGGTGGGACCGGCCGCGGCCCGTCTCCGAGCCCCAGTGACACACTCCGCTGGCCGCCAGACGAGCTGGACCCGGCCGAGGAGCAGTCGCCGCTGGAGGCGGCCCGCCGCGAGAATGAGCGCCTGCTGGCCACCTATCCGGCCCGCATACAGCGGAGTCCGCTGCACGTGCAGCACAACCTCAGGTGAGCGCGCGGCGGGGCGTGGCCTCTGGGCACTAGCCCGAGGCGAGACGGCGTGTTTGGAGTCGCTGCGCGTGGCTTACGATTCGCCGGGTAGGAAATTCACCTCAGTGTGACAGTCTTTCTTGTGGGTGCTGGTAGTGTAGTGGTTAACGCGTCTACGTTAAGCGCTGCGCGTCCTGGAAACCAGAGGTACGGGGTTCGATTCCTCGCGGTGCCCGCCCTTCCTGCCAGGGTGAGAGGCAGGCGACGCCATATAGCCCCAGCAGCTGAGTGCGTTATAAAGCCCCAATGGCGACGACGACGACAGGTGTTTCTCACCTCACACATCGGGTGACTACACGGCCCTCGTAATGACGTCAGGCGGGTCAGGTTCGCGCCCCCTGCCTGCGCTTACAGCACAGGCCGAGTCCGAGCGTCCCTAATGACGCATACTGACGCGCGTGACGCCGGTGACTGTGCCCCGGAGCCGATCCGTGACAGCCGCCGCCGCCGCCCGCCGGCAGGCTGGAGCTGCAGCGAAGGCTGACCGAGAACCGTCAGATTGCTGTCATGAAGCAACAAGCCTGGCTCAAGAGGCGGGACGAGGCCCGGCAGCACCACGTGCAGATCGCCAAACGGTGAGGCCCGCCGGCTGACTGGAGGCGTGTGGCGCAGAGTCGCGGGGCGCGGCGCTCCGTCACGTGACGGGCGCCCCGGCGCGCGTCACGGCACGTGCGGCGCCGAGGGCGTGGCTGCTGGTCCGGTCCTTGTCGGTGGCGCGCATGTTTTGGCATCATGGTGTCAGGAGATGCCGGTACTGCGAGCGCGTCGCTGCGGTCGATAGCTGGTATCTGTGTACTCTGCCCGCTCCCCCCCCCCCCCCCCATCCTCCCGTCCACCCGCTCTCAGCATGTCGGCCGAGCACGAAACTGTGACTCAGCCGCGCAGTCAGTTTCAAGTACGGCGCAGCTGCCATGGGAGTTGTGGCGACGTGTTATCTCTGGACAAGGCTGTGAAGAGATCGGTCTAGAAGTCTGTGAAGAGACCAGCCCAGAGAGATGCCCCAGAGAGTTGGGTGTTGCACTTCTGGAGGGCTCCAGTGGTGTGTTTCGGGCATCCATTTGGACCGGGCACGTCTCCCAATATGATTGTTGATCGACGTCTCTTCAAATCTCCGTCTCCTCCTCCGGCAGCGTGTTCAGCGTGGCGGAGGGCAGCGTGGCCACGCCGGAGGACCTGCAGAAGCAGACGGCGTTCGCGGACATCCTGCAGTTTGAGCAGACGCGCGCCTGGACCAAGCAGCTGCACCACAGCCTGGACGAGGCACCGGACGACCCGCGGGCCGTCGAAAACGCCCTGCTGCACATGTTCCTCGAGAAGTCGCACCCGCTCTCCAAGCTGCGCCAGCGGCTGCAGTACTCGCTCTTCTGCAAGATCAACCCGCTGGTGGAGCAGCACGCCCACCTGCTGGAGACGGTACAGGTGCCCCTGCGGGGCGCGGCGGCCGGCCGGCGCGCCGATCCGGACTCGCGCCAGCAGGCGGACGCGGCGCGGCAGGTCCGGGAGACTCCCGGGCCGGGCAAGGAGGCCGCCGGCGACGGTGACGCCGCGCGACGCGTGCCGAAAGGTCACCCGGAGGAGGCGCCGGAGCGGGCGAGCCGTGCTAGCGAACTCCCTGGAGGCGGGGAGGAGGCGGCGTCGGGACGGACCGAGGCCGACACGCTGCTCTGGCCGTCGCTGCCCGCACTAGACGACAGCGACGAGTGTCCGCAGCAAACCGAGGCCTTTCGTCGACACCTTTGGAACGTCGTGTCCGGTGGGTGCCGCCGTGCTGGGCCTGGGACGCAGCGGCTGGCCGGGGCCGGGTGGGTGGATAGTCCGGCGGCGCGTGTCGACAGGTGGTGGCTGCCACTTGTGTAAGTGATTGTGTGGTAACATGCCCAGTAGCCACGTCCAATGTTGCGACTGGCCTGCCGTGGCGTGGCATTCGTGCCGGCCCCAGTGGTGCAGGATACTTGCGCTCAGTGTGTGACGAGGAAGTGTGGCCTCCGACGCGGCTTCGCTGGAGTCTGAGGCGCGGCGTGTGCGGTCCGCGGGCGCCGAGTGAGTGCTGACGCCCGGCCCCGTCCGTTCCGGCAGAGACGCAGGAGGGTGTGCGGCTGCTGGTGGCGCTGGCGGCTGCTGTGCACCCGGCGCTGGCGCCGCCGCTCAGCCGGCCGGTCGTGCAGCGGCTGCTGTTCACGCCGCTCTGGCCGCACCTGCTCGTGCTGTTGCGGCTGGCCCACCTGCCGCAGGAGCGGCGGCTGGCGGCGGCGCTGGCGCGGCTGCGCGCCGCCGGTGAGCGGCCGCCGGACGCCGCCAGCCGCCGCCTGCTGCGCCGCCTGCTGCTGGCCTCCAGCCCGGCCGAAAAGTGCCGGCTGCTGGTGGAGCTGGTGCAGGTGCTGTGCAGCACGCCCGACGGGCCGGGTGGCGCCGACCTGCTGCTGCCGCGGCTGACGGCGCTGCTGGTGCACTCTGGTGCGCCGCAGATGCTCTCCGAGATGCACTTCATCTCCGAGTTCACGGCCGACGGCGAGCTGCAGGGCGACCAGAGCTACTGCCTGACCTCGCTGCAAACGGTGCTGCTGTACCTGTCCGAGCAGTAGTGGCCGCCCGGTTAAGCGCGGAGTGGCCAGCCCGCCCCGGGGGGGCGCGAGTGGCGGACCGTGCCGGATCTCCCCACCAGCGCGCTGCTCTGACGGGCTCACCGGGAGCCCTTGGGGATCTACTGAGAGCCGCACCCATCGCTGTGCGCCTGATTCAGTGCTGCAGTCGTGTTTTTTGACGACTTTTGCGTGGCCACCTCACTTGTCGCGGGTTACGTCATGGACGCAGCTGTGTGCAACATCGTGCTTTTATGCTGGGCTTTCACGCGATTTGCAGGTGTGCGTAAGCTGCATTATCACTGAAGACGGTTTTCGCACGTTGAATATTCTCTACAATATATGAAGCCGCAGCTGACTGGATTGTGGACCGGCGAAGCCATCAGCCCTCCAAATGGCAGACCTCGGTTCAGCGCAAACATCAGTTCTCGTCCGGAGAGGCCGCGTCAGTCACGTCACCTCTCACGACTCCTGCACCGCGTCCGCTATGTATTGCATTTAGGTTATAAAATGACAGTCTGTCATCTCAGTCGATTGCGAGATACCTGACACGTGACTCCGCGAGCAGCTCGGTGCCGGCGGGGGCCGGCCGAGTTGCGGGCGGCCGACCGGCGGACGCCGCTCCCGCGCGGGCCGGCTACGACGAAGGCACGCACCACACACGCCACTCACCACACGCTACACACAGAGTATGCAAACCGGCGGACGGTGGCACCGTCGCCGTCGGGGGGGGGGGGGGGGGAGGCCGGCGGGGCCCCGAGTGACCTGCGGCCAAAGCCGGCCCCGCCGGTGGCTACCAGCCCCGCCTCGCGCTCCAGCCTCTCCGCTCACTCGACGCGCACCTTGAACACTGGCGAGATCTTCTGCGCCATGGCGTACAGCTGGTGGAAGTTCTGCACGGCCAGGTAGACGAGGCCGAGGTAGGCAGCGATGGCGGCCGTGGCGGCCAGGTCGAACACGGCCGGCTTCACCTGGTAGGCGGTCACCTGCCCGCGCGTGGCGTCGTACAGCACCCAGTCGGGCTGGCGACGGTCGGCGCTCAGCGACGACACGCGCACGTCGTGCAGGTCCCTGTAGTGGCGCCCCCAGCCACCCGGTTAGAGCGACGGCGAGCGCAGGGGGCATGTAACGTACGCGGCAGGACCGGGCGGAACGTCACACTATCAACATAGGCTGACCTGACCGGTGGTATCCTTGACACGGAAAGAGGTGCCGACTAAAAAATTCACAAAGAACAACGCGGGAATAAAAGTGCGCAAACTGGGACCGGTCGTAGAAAACAAAGAACATAGCTCCATTGCGCTTCTGGACAGCCTTGACGCCGAGACTCCGCGTGCCGGAGGATCAGGTCGGATCAGGCGATCAGTTGATCAGACGAGCGTCGCTGCCGATCGTCTGTGGCAGCGACCGAGAGCGGGGTCACGGCTGTGACCGAGAGCGGGGTCACGGCTGTGACCGGGAGCGGGGTCACGGCTGTGTCCGGGCGCGGGGTCACGGCTGTGACCGGGAGCGGGGTCACGGCTGTGACCGGGAGCGGGGTCACGGCTGTGTCCGGGCGCGGGGTCACGGCTGTGACCGGGAGCGGGGTCACGGCTGTGACCGGGAGCGAAGTCACGGCTGTGTCAGGGCGCGGGGTCACGGCTTTGACCGGGAGCGGGGTCACGGCCGTGTCCGGGCGCGGGATCACGGATGTTACCGGGCGCGGGGTCACGGTTGTGACCGGGAGCAGGGTCACGGCTGTGACCGGGCGAGGTCACGGTTGTGACCGGGCGGGGTCACGGTTGTGACCAGGCGTGGGGTCACGGTTGTGACCGGGAGCGGGGTCACGGCTGTGTCCGGGCGCGGGGTCACGGCTGTGACCGGGCGGGGTCATGGTTGTGACCGGGCGGGGTCACGGTTGTGACCGGGCGCGGGGTCACGGTTGTGACCAGGAGCGGGGTCACGGCTGTGACCGGGAGCGGGAGTGAGGCTTACCTCTGTAGGGCGGCCTTGAGACTGGCCACCACGTGATGGGAGGCGTCGGTGAGCAGCTGGGCCGGCCGTGGTACCGACGTCAGGTAGTCAAGCCAGCCGCGCACCGCCTCTTCCGAGACGGCCTGCGACAGAAAAAGAGGGAGGGTTCCTCAGCGCCCCCCTGGCCAGCACGCGCTGCCCACACCGGGTCCCTGCTGCGGCCCGACATCGGCTCTGTATTTCCCAACAGTTTGTTAAATTGATATTCTAAATCTCGGTAGGGGAGAATTGACAACGTTTGTCATCCCACATGCTGTCTGTGTCAATACCAAATGACAGTGGGCGTATCACTCCAAAAGAAAATAATTCAAATAACACGTGCAGCAGCACTGCTTCGGTACATGTAGGGTCCGACATTGAGTCATATACTGCAATTCATATTTTGATTCGAACGTACCACTGTCGGGTGGAGAAAATATGACACTCGTAGACTGTTGCACACTGCACCGAAAACGAGCATCCAAATATCCGACCTCAGACAAGCGACCAATCAGTACTCTTTCCAGCCATCACGTTCACAAGCCCTCGCGGACACCGCATTAGCCACGTGGGTGATGGCAAGACCGCCAGCACACATCCGAGCTGACGACAACTCAAACTGTTGACCGGTCCCGCGAGGTTCCGCGAGGTTCGCCGCGCGTGCTCACCATCTCGTCAGTGAAGAGGAGCGGCGGCGCGGCGGCGTGCGGCGGCGCGCGCAGGTCGAACATGACGCGCGCCAGCGCCTCAGCCACCACGCGCGTGTTGCGCACCAGCCGCGCCTCGTCCAGCGCCGGCCGCGTGTCGAGCAGCGAGCGCAGCGACGGGTCCCAGGCGGCCTGGCGGCGCCGGCGCCGTCAGCACACGGCGGCGGGGGTGGCGGCGTCACGCCACAATCCGGCCACAGCTGGCTCTGATCGCTCCCAGGGCCGGGGCGGGACTGCCCTCGCGCGGGCGCCGGCCCCACACTGGGGCCGACTCACGGATAACGCGCACTCTGCACAGTTTCCTACGCTAGCGTAATTCCAGGGCTCCCGAACAGGCTACAGCACCACCACAAAAATGGGCAGCTGAAATGACTGTTGAGCATCACATTCACAACATTGGTCGTTATTAATGCGATGGTCAATTGTTATGCCTGAGCCAACGCACGCCTGAGCCGCCTCATCTACTCCTAGCCAATCACTTTTGTTCCCTTCCGTGCCTGCCACGCGACCTGACCGGCGCCGTCTCGCGCGCCGCCCGGCGGTCGACCCACCTGGTAGTGCGAGAGTGTGAAGGCCGGCAGTCGGCGCATGCTGAACTGCTCGTGCTCCCAGGCGAGCGTGCGGTCGCCCAGGTTGATCTTCTTGTGCACCATGCTGACGTTCAGGCCGGGCGCAACGTCAGCGGCGGCTGAGCGCAGCGCCTGCGGGCGGCGGGGTCGGCGTCACGCGCCGAGCAGACGGCCGCTGTGGGCGCCGGCTGCCCGGCCAGCGCCGAGCTCGGCGGCCGCGGCGTCAAGGACGGCTCACGCTCACACGACTGTCGCAGCGGCCGGCGGAGGGTGCGGCGGGACTGAGCCGCGGCCGCCGCTCAGCCGCTGAGGCAAGTCAGCTACCCTCTGACCAATCGATCCGGTCAGTCACGTCACGAGTCCAGTGACGCCTCTCCGCAGACAATACTCAGGAGCGGGCGGGGCAGCTCAGGAGCGGGCGGGACAGCTCAGGAGCAGACCAGCTCAGGAGCGGGCGGGACAGCTCAGGAGCAGACCAGCTCAGGAGCGGGCGGGGCAGCTCAGGAGCGGAACAACAACAGCACGGGCGACGGAGCGGCCGCGCTACGAGCACACCGGCGACGCGAGCCGTACCTGGAAGAATTTGTCGCCCGAGCTGTCCGGCTTCGGCGGCTTCGACACGTGCAGGCTGAGCGAGTCGCCTTGCGCCAGGCTGTCCAGGCACAGCACGAACTGCACGCCCTGCCGAACGGACCGTACCGAGTCATCACATCACCCAGCGTGAGCCGTGCAAAGTGTGCACGAGCCAGGTCCGGCGGAGTGGAGCGTGCGACAACGGGCGACGTTTCCCGAGCAACGGAAGGGTTCATAGCGCCGCCACACGGCGTTTCACACGTTTGCGGGCCGGTCCTCATGGGCCGACCGCAACATCCGCTCGCGCCACGTGCTGAGCGCACTTCCGCACCGCAAAACCACGGCCGTTCGCCATCCGCTCCGGGGAGCAAGGGCAGCCTGTATCAGAGAGCAGACGGACTGGCCAGGGCGCCAGAGTCCGCGTCACGACAGCGGAACGGGGAGAGCGCGTGAGTACCCGGGCGTCCATCCCGCCTCCTGCCCCGGCCCGGCAGCGGCACGGGTCGGCCCAGCAGGCGTCCCCGCCCCCACCTGCGAGGCGGCCGTCTCCAGGCTGTCGCCGTGCTCGTCCAGCCAGTGCCGGCTGCCGGCGTAGTTCAGCTTGCCGGCCGCCGTCAGCAGCAGCACCAGGTTGAGCCGTGGGTGCGTGCTGCGGCTGCGGTACAGCTTGCTGAGCAGACGCGACAGCTCCAGCAGCATCGTCACGCCCGAGCCGTTCGAGTCGGCGCCCATCGAAAGCTCCTGGGGTAAGGTAGGCGTAGCATGACGCAGCGCGCGCGTTTGGCATGCCACCGACAGGCCGCGACAGTGTTGGCAGCGTCTGATGCACTGCGTGCAGACAGGCACGAGCGACACAAACACACATTCCTAATTCTGTGCACCTAGACTCGCCCTTTCTGAAGCGTACGCCACAGTTGTTAGCCCGAAGCCGACCACTTCGTGCCTGCCCGCCCCGCGCCCTTCGCGTCCCCGCGTGCCGCGCAGACCGGGACGTCACGCAGCCTTGGGCCGCGACCCGCTCGTCGACAGCAGCGCCGCCGCCACTGACCGGCGCGGCGGCCATGGCGTCGTAGTGGGCCACCAGCAGCACGGTGGGCAGCTGCTCCTCCACGCCGATGCCGTGCAGCCGGCCCTCGACGTTGTGCTGCTGGGCGGCGGCCAGCGGGGCGCTCTGGGGCCCGGCCGCCTCCAGCTGGAAGCCCGTGGACAGGACGGAGGCCAGCAGCGCTGCGGCGGAGGGCGGCACGTCGACCTGGGTCACGCTGGGTCACGTCGCATGCCAGGGCTGCGCGCAGGCTCCACAGGGCGCCATCCGGGTAGTGTCGCCCGCACAACATGTGGAGAGCGGCGAGGCTGGTCGTGGTGCGGCTGCGGTCGGCACATCCGATCCCATCCCCATCCCCGCCCCTCCGTTCCACTGCACGGCCACACGGCACCGCATCCAAGTGCTGATACCGGTAAGCGACGTACCGTAACCCCGTGGGCGTCAAGAGCAGTGGCTGCCGTGTCGTCTGTTCCAGTCTGGTCTAGCGCCTGCACCAGACAGCGGAAACCCTACCTCCAGTGGCTGCATCATACTCTCAGCATTCACACACGACAGCAGGAATACCGGCCTTGAGGCCTTGATTCTCTGTAAGGTATCCAACAGCGGGGCACCGCACTCGAGACTTCGAGCCTCCGTAAGGTACCCGACAGCCGAGTACGGTGTCTCACACGTCATGCGACAGGACACCACTCACCCGGCGTCTGTGCGGACCAGCGGGCCGCCGGCATACCTTCGGTGGCCGAGCGGGAGGCGGCGGAAGCGCTGCCGTGCTCGATGGACGCGTACATCTCGGCCGCTTCTGGCGTCTCCACGGCGAAGAAGATGGGCATGCCGAAGGACTCGGACATCAGGTACTGCTCCACCGACTGCAGAGTCTGCGACATCGTGATCCCCGGGCACGCCGGTCAGGAGAAGAAGACGTATCGGCTCACACAGCTCAGCAACTCGCGATACTGTTTCAGGAAGTGTTCCACGATTATATGGGGTTTTGAACTAAAAAGGCCATCTTGAAGGCCTTTCAGTGCTGTTTACAATCTTACCCTTGTTAAGACTTAAGCCCCTTAAGAGATACATGTCCAAGAAAACGGGAGCAGGCACATCAGAGAGAGTATTTCAAGGTCACCTTGGCCTTCGTGGCATCATAATGACGTCATTCAAATTCTGCCATTCCATAAGTCATCGGCGATCAAGGCCATGAAGAACATAATTGTCAAGGCGTTCATATCTGGCGTCGTGAGTGCGATTTTCAGATACAACAGCCGTCAATTGGCCCTCTATCAATGCTCCGCAAGGTACAATGACGTTATCAAACTATGACGTGTTGCGCAACATATTCACTCAACAGAAAATTTTGCTGTCTGAAGCAGTCACTTCCGCTTTAAAAAAAATACCCACAGGTTTAAGTGAGCTTGCTTCATCATACCTGATGCTTGCTTCAATATCTTTAAATGTGAAGCATTCCCTTTAACAGAAACTCAGCTGAGTCGTTACGGCATGACCAGCACCCCGAGCCCCATCTTCCGCCAGCCGTCATGAAGTGAACGTATCACACACCGTGTTGCATAATGGCCCACCACAAAGCCTATACACGTGCCTTCCGGACGTTCATTCAGCCTGGTGCAGGTAGTTCAAATATCTATCACAAGCATTATCACATACACAAAATTATAACAGTCCCTGTATGTGTGCAGACTCCAAGCAAAATAGGTAAAAGCACCTGACAGCATGGTTCGACCCTAAACCATGACTGACTGAGTCACTGTGAGCTGAACCACTTTCCTGTCACATGTAGCGCGTGGGAAAACCCTTAGCGGCCAAAGCGTCTTGTCATGTCATTGGGGCTTCACGACACAGGCAGTTACTGAGGCTACATGGCGCCGCCTGCCTCTCATCCTGGCAGAAAGGGCGGGCACCGCGGGGAATCGAACCCCGCACCTCTAGTTTCCCAGATGCGCAGTGGTTAACGCTGATGTGTTAACGCTGATGCGTTAACCACTACACTACCGGCATCCTCTATGTGCCCTCTGTGAATATTTAGCATGGAATGAGAAACACCACGAACAGCAAGCAAGACCACATGCTAATACGTAATACCTGGTATATATATATATATATATATATATATATATATATATATATATATATATATACGTATATAATACGTATATATATATACCAGACATGCCAGATTTGATAGAGTGATAGATGAGCACACCACAGCTCCCTGTCACATGCTCCCCACCTCACGGTGCTCCTTGGTTATCTGATGGAGTGCTTCTGGCATCAGTATCAGCAGTCCACCCGGGCCCTTCGCCAGGATGTTCTGCACGGACTCTAGCGTCAGCTTTCCAAGTCGTACTATAAGACACTGACGCGACGGCGTAGACGAGAGCTGAGTGGCTGCCTCCAGACTCAGCATGGATGAACGGCTTCCTGTAACATGAAACAGAGATGTCTTTGAAGAGATCAGGCTTGTTAAAAAAGTTTTGAACTACGTTTTTTTTACCTATGGCTGAGCAGATGATTTTGATCATGACAAAGTAGTTTGTCAGCCACAACAAAGTGCTAATATCAGAAATATTGTGCCTTCTGAGCTTTGCCTTCCACTGTACATTGCGGATTTAAATGTTGTAATGAAATCATGTGGTATTCACTTCCTGCTGGGCCAGTATCAAAGGAAAAAACAAAGCCTACAGTCTACAGAGAATGCCCTTAGAAAAAAGAAAGGCAAATAGTCAGTCAGAACATGGTGCAGCCTTCCAGGTATTTCATGAAAGGATGCCATTTTGGTAGCCCTAATCCATTTCAGAGGCCAAAGCTATAAGTAAGCCTCATTGCATGCTCACATGATATAGGACCATAGGCCACAGATGGTGCCAATCATTGTTTCTCACATGCCAGTCAGGTAAGGCCAGCAAGAGGCTCTTTTGGGTACAAGATAAGAAAATAATCATATTTAAGTTTTCTATATATTTCATAACCATATTCATTTCACTCTCTTGAACTTCATCTTCATCATATTTTCCTGAAGTCATTTCTGCACGTGGCTGTTATCATTACTAGAAAGACCAAGAGTTAAGAGAATCTTGTCCAGTCTATCAGCAAACTCTCAACTTAAGCAAAATGGCTGAACAATATCATCAAAATTTAACTATATCTAACCACAGATACATGGTTCAAGCAGCTTTTCGCAAGCAGCATTTTGAGAGCTGCACTGCATGCTTTCCAGATGTTTTGTTTATATAAATGTGCTCAATTTATCCGAGCATTTCTGCAACATGGCCACAAACAAATCCATGTGAACCATGACTCATATGAGAAGGAAATTTATCATACCTGAATTAATTTCCTTAAGTTCTAAGACCTTTGGAAAAGATAGTTTGAAATGCATACTTATATTCAGCACAGCACATAGAAAGAAACACATCAATATGTTCCAGGACAATTCTGAGCCCATGTGGTGCCTCCACTGTGATGCCAGTTCACTCACTGTGTCCGCTATATTTCATACAATGATATAACCATCCTGAATAAGACACCACCCGGGTAACTATGTGCACTGCATAGGCTACAAAACATTAAGGACAAGATGTTAAGAAAGTTAAATGCCATCTTGCAAGTCAAATAACTCACAATTAGGTGGTTAAGTGACAATGAAACAATTTCCTTTTTTGAAAACATGGAGTATTGTTAGAATGAGGGTAGTCCTCATTCACCACATACAATTACTAAAACTGCCAGCTATCAGCCAGCTTTAAAAAATCCATGTGAAATGTCATTTGCAAATGCAATACCTCCCAACCTCAGTACTATTTTTAGAAGAGAATGCCAAATTTAGATACTAGTCTGCAAACTATGGAAATATGCCAAGAAGATGTGTGGGCACACAAAATCCTGTCCTACATATAACAGCAACTTACACCATTAAGCACACACTTGATTAACCTTAGCCCAAACATCATAATAAGTCATCAGATTTGGTTATTTTCTGCAATCTCACCATGTTTGTACTGTTAACACATTATGATATGCCAATTCAATAATTTCTGCCCCAATACTTTTATACTTGCACACAACTTGCAAATGCACCCCTCTCTGGCCAAATGAGATCCTAACAAGCTCTGCCATAGTTTGCAGACTGTTTTATGTGATAACAACACAATGAATATCACACACATCAACTGAAATGGCCATCATCATAAATCACTTTTTATGGCAATTATCACAAAACTGGACCTCAACCACATCATAGTAACATGCCATCTATTTAGGCATTTATTGATTGTAGTTTTGCACTTCCTCTGTAACACAATGAATCAGCATCTACTATAATTCTGATCAGATAGTCTGCTACCATTCTGGTTGCCCCATGCAGCACGAACAGTCTTTTAGACAAGAGTGTATGTTAGCATGCTGACTGGAAAAAATTACAGTTGGCTTTATTTGTGCACCAATACTGCCTAGCCATAAAAGGATGTCTCTGTGATAGAAATTATTTCACAACTGATGACAGAATTTCCCTAACATAAAACTCACCGAATGAAGAACCTGACAGATCGAATTGCTGAAGCCTGAAGACCGGTATTTCGTGTGCGCCACGAACGGGCGACGTCACTAGGAGCAGGATAGGAACAAATGCAAAGAGTAACCAGTGGAATCTAAATGCTTCCAAGACATCATGAAGCTCCATTTCCACGATATCACTGAGTGCTGTGAATTATTGCTAAGTAGTAGGGTGGCTCAATGGGATACGTCCCTTCACCCCACCACAGCAATCACAACGTTGCCTGCTGAGTGATCGCTGTTTCGACGCGGCGAGGAAATAGTCACTTGCGATTCGCAAGTGCCGCAATTTTAGCTGCAAAATTTTCCCTACCATTCTCTCCTGTATCATGAGCTTAGTGCATATAAACAACACATTTAAATTATTGATCCCGATTCAATGAGAATTAAAAGACAAAAAATATTAAAGTTATCAAAATCTGTCGAATAACATCAGCACGGCATGTGCTGTAAGAGCCGTGGTACAAACTTCTTTACAGTCCATAGCACCCAAATTAATCTGGTAGCTTTTCCACGAGAGGCAAAAAAAGCTGCTACAGAGAGAAGGGAATGCGTTGCAATATCGTGTGATTAGAGGTTTCTTTTGTGTGAGCAGCGCTTTGTGTAAAATAGTCGGCATAGGGGTTATCGGGTTTCTTTTTTCAAAGCGTCCCCTTATAAGATAGGGAAGACTGATTGAAATCCTCGTGAAAGGTGAGAGAATAAAATGATTGTACCCCTGTTATGTGAAAGTCGATTTGTAGAACATCTTACTCTGCGGCGCATTGGTAGCGTCATGGGGGAATTACCTTGTATTTATGATTGCCTTTTTGCTGCTGTGTAGGCATAAATGGCATCTCTGAATTATTTGATAGAACTTCTCATGCCGTTGATGGTGCCATGATTTCTGAAGCACTTACATGGGTTGTTTCTCTTTTCTGCCTGTATGCTTTGTTGCTGGGCTCCCTTTAGAGTGCAGCACGTTGCATTTTCTAAGTTCTTTATGTATTGGGTGTAGGTATACATTGGTACCTAATGTTAAAAAGAGCATTGTACATCATTTATTGGGTTTGATGCAGAACATGTTGTAGATAATCATATAACAGGTAGATTCATGCTCCTACCTTACAATTTTAATAATAAGGATAGCAAGGTCCTGATTGTGGCACACACTGCCACTTTGACCCCTCCCCCCCCCCCCCCCCAGTGCTGTTTCTGTGGTACCATTACATGGTCACAATATTATGGCTCATCAAGAATGATAAACATGCATGGGGCCAAGGTTACAGTAACAATGCAATGAAATACATTACTGATGTGTAGGTATGTTTATAAAACAGCTGAGAAAAGTTCAGAACATAGCCTAAACTAGCCCAACCTAACCTAACCTGATCTAACCTAACCCAACCTAACCTAACCTAACCTAACCTAACCTGACCTAACCTAACCTAACCTAACCTAACCTAACCTAACCTAACCTAACCTAACCTAACCTAACCTAACCTTCCCACCCTATCCCCTTCAGCCCAGTGTCCCATTGGTGCCCATGTTCCATGCCATATACGTGTAATGCATTAACAATTTTTGTTTAGCCGCCCAGTAATGTTGTGATCATGTGTAGCAATAGTGCCAGGGTCGCAGTTGCTGCATGTTTGCGGCTCTCTGATGTTTGCTATTGTAGTTGTTTCAGTTCCAAGCTAAGAATTAAGACAACCTATTTAATTATTAATTACCATATGTTTTGCCTTAAAAAACAATTGATGTACAATGCTCTTTTTTAACATTATGTAGCAGTGTTTACCATGGCCATGTATGGTACTTTAATGATGCTCTTAAAAAAGTCCAGAAAGTCTTACTAAGGAGAGTTTCCTATAGCATAGAAAGTTCTAATTTAGGCATGCAACTGATCAGCTATATAAGTCCAAAATTCCTGAACATGCTTGGTCTTGTGTTTTTCTACATCACACCACAAAGTTGTGCTTTAACACACTGATTACAAAAGTACCTTTGAATGGTACTGAGCTGTCCTTTGATGTATGTATTGGACAAGGTATAACTTAACTATGACACTGTAAATAAGAAGAAAATCAGTGAAAATGTACCAAGTAGGCAAAAAGAAATATGATATGCTCAAGTATGTACTGATTTTATCAGTGTTATTGGAGTAGGCATGATCTTATTTTTATGATGATAAAATGCACATTGGCTTGGAGGTACTTTCTCCTGGAACTATTGGTTGTATGATCCTAGGCTGTGCCATGCACACCAGGGGTGTAGTTAACAATTCAGTCAGGGGGGCTTCATCCCCACCCAGGTTGGGCTGCAGCCCCCCCCCCCCCCCTCCCTCCCCCAATAATTGGTCATTCTCTCTCTTGCTGTATATAGGAAGGATGACCTAAGTTGATAGGTTATTACCAAGCTGAGTTTTGTTATGTTGGCTCGAAGTATCCCAGTGTCACCAACTTCTTCACTTCACTCTTCTTCAACTTCACTCTGAGTCATATGTCTGTCCAACTGTGCCTTGAATATGCTTGTTATGGCAGAAGGCATCTTGGTAGGTTCAGTACTTCAATAATTTATGGCTTCTTCCTGGGCATATCTGCACCTGTGCAAGTCTGCCAAGCAGGTATCTGATAAGACCGCAAGGATGTATTCCTGGGATGTGACCGTGTTTTTGTTCTTACAAGCATTTTCATCGGAGGCACTGGCATGCACCCCTTTTTGGAGTTGTGTGTGTTCATGATGGTTAGAGCATCTATTATACTGTCCTGAGTCATGTTGATGGTGTCTTATGTCTGCAAAGATGGTCCTGGCTCTTTGTTCCTTTGCTCCTGTCCAGGATGGACAGTGTCTATCCTACAGTGCAGCCTCCAGAGCCCCTTTGTTTGGTTTTGGTCAGGATGAGCAGTATCTGTAATCTTAATTCTGCCTCAGCCCTGCTCTTCCTCCCCCTCCCCCCCCCCCCCCTCCCCCAGTGGTCTGCCACTGGCCAGATGTGGGTGTCAGTAACATAGCCTCAGCATCAGCCTCCTGTAATATGATCCCTGTCTCAGCCCCCCCCCCTCCCCCCTCCCCCCCAGGGATCTGTCATGGGCAGGATGAGGGTGTCTGCAGTGCAGCCTCAGCCTCCTGTAATACTATCCCTGTCTCCATCCCCCAGGGATCTGTCACTGTCGGGAATAAAGGTGCCTGTAATGTAGCTTCAGCATCCTGTAATATGATCCCTGTCTCACCCCTCCCCCAAGACATCTGTCACTGGCAGCATCAGGGTGCCTGTAATGTAGCCCCAGCCTCCAGAATATGATCGCTGCCTCAGTCCCCCCAGGGGTCTGTCACTGACAGGATAAGGGTGGCTGTGACACGGCCTCTTCCTCCGAGGTTGCCTCGGCGACGGCCGGTGTGGGTGACGCGTCTGCTGGCCGCCAGATATGATCCCGATGTCTCGTCACCTGGGCCAAGGCAGTCAGCAGACGCGGCAGACGGAGCTGGACGAGATATGGGGCGACCTGCTGCGCGGCATCGAGCAGGTGTACAGTGGCCAGTCGATGGGCCGCGAGCGCTACCTCCAGCTCTACACCCTCGTCTACAACTACTGCACCAGCGTGCAGCAGCAGACGCAGCCGTCCAGTTCGCGCGCCTCGTCGGCCAAGTCCAAGAAGAGCAGCACGTGTCACAGTGGCGCGCAGATTGTCGGCCATGAACTCTACAAGCGACTCAGGGAGTTCTTCAAGGGGTACCTGATGAGGCTACTCAAGGTGAGCCTTCGGTGCGTTGTGTGGGCGTTCGCGCTGGATCCCGGTGCCCAACGAGTGCTTGCCGCCGCCCGGCTCGCTCCTCTCGGGCTGCACGCCGGGAGCTGGCGGCGGCCGGCCGACCGTGATGGCGGGCTCCTGATCTCGCCAGAAGGGGCGTCCTGAGCCGATCCTGTCTCGCGTGAGGGGAGTACAGGGTCGCCCGTGCTGACGCCGCCCCGTCCGCGGCCCGCGTCCGCAGGGCGGCAAGGAGCTGATGGATGAGCCGGTGCTGCAGTTCTACACAAAGAACTGGAGCGAGTACCAGTTCAGCTCCAACGTGCTGAACGGCGTGTGCGCCTACATCAACCGGCACTGGGTGCGGCGCGAGCTGGAGGAGGGCCGCAAGGACATCTACGAGGTGTATCAGCTGGCGCTAGACACGTGGCGCGAGCATCTCTTCAAGCCGCTACACAAACAGGTGGGTCGGCGAACCACCAGCAGGCACGTCGAACGTAGCCCTGGTGCGCGTGATTGGCAGCCACGTGCAGCCGGCCGCTGGTGGGGGCAGCCGGGCTCGCGGGCTGCTGTGCCGACGGTGGAGTTCTTTGTGATCGGTGGCTCTTTGTCGCGGTGCCAAGGCGCTTGGCAGGATGCGTTGCGCGGGCGGGTAGTGCGCCGCGCCGAGGAGAGGGGGGCTCTTGGAACGGCAGGCCGCGCTTTTTGTCCGGAAGCTATTTTTGTCCGACTGCCCGCAACCGCCGACGGAGTCTGACCGTTGCTGCAACGGATTCAGAATTTCCGTTAACCATTTGGAGCCCATTTTGTTCTGACTGGCATTTGTTTTAACGTATATCATGTGTGCTACTGTAAGCCTTTTAAACGTCATTTCGTCCTTAATGGCTTATGTGATAATGCACATCGTGTGTTTTTCAGTGATGGTGCTTCAGAATGTATTGAGGCGTCACACATTCACGACACACCTTACCACCTTGCACCAAATCCCGCAGTGGGTCCCTTCTGTGCCGTCGGCAGCCCAGTGTCACAATGGGTACACGCTGTGGCCCGCTGCGTGTCGCGTCAGTGTCTCTGACACACTAGTGACGCTCGCTCGGCCGCGGCCGTTTTCAGGTGACGAACGCCGTGTTGAAGCTCATCGAACGGGAGAGGAACGGAGAGACCATAAACACGCGGCTAGTTAGCGGCGTCATCAACAGCTACGTTGAGCTCGGTAAGAGCTCCGGGCGCTGCCTCGCGCCTCGTACCGGTCGGCAATCGGGACACGCATCGGTGCGCTGGGCCAAATTGCTACAAGCCAAGTGTCTCGGCACCTGCCTGCGTGTTGTAAATTACGTTGGAGCTCGCCGCGTTGGCGATGTTTCGGCGCTGCGCTGCGGGCTGTTCGCACACCATTCATATCAGCTCTGACGCGGGGTCACGCAGCGACTGACTTCGCCGTGCGTCGACTGTGCGCTGGCGTGCTGCGCATGAGGCCCGGCCCAGGTCGGGTCGGGTCTGGGCGGGTCATGGAGTGCCGCGGCTGGATGACCGGCGCCGGCCCGTCGCAGGTCTCAAGGACGAGGAGCCGGGCCCCAAGGGCATCAACCTGTCTGTGTACCGGGAGTCGTTCGAGAAGGTGTTCCTCGAGGACACGGAGCGCTACTACACCCGCGAGAGCACAGAGTTCATCAGCCAGAACCCCATCACCGAGTACCTGCGCAAGGTGAGTGGACTCGGGCGCCGGCAGCGTCCAACGGCGGCGGCCAGCGGCTGCTGTTCCGTGCCGCTAAACGACTCCAAATGGCCAAGACGCTTCATGATGCTTTGTATGTTTGACGGCGCATGCTCGATTTAGCAGGTGGCGTTTGAGGCTTGAATGGCTCGTTTGATCGCCGAGCTGTGTGTGCATCCATTCTAGCACCCAGCTCCGTTAATCTGCCACGCCAGACACGTGTACGGTCGACGTTGCATGAGGTAGCTGCTCGAGCTGTCCTTTAATTGACATCTCCTGACCTCCCGCCAGCGTGGGGCTGCCTGACGCCCCCGCTATGTGGTGTCGTGACATCGTCTTTACACAGTGACCCCCTACCTCATCATCGGCACGCACATGACCTCTCCTGGCGTGCTGCTTATGACCTCCGTGGACGGGGACCCACGGCTCTGCCGGGCCGGTGTCACGATCCTGCGCCACGCGGTATACCTGAGGTCCGGCCGCTGGCGCGGCCCCTACGGCGCCTCCCCATGGCCCCGATCTCTCCTGATGCTTCCCGTCTCAGCGGTGCCTCCCATCGGTGCCTTCGTTCCCATGGTCCCAGCAGTGCCTCGCCGCGGCTCGAGTGGTGCTTCCCGTGGCTCCAGCAGTGCCTCGCCGTGGCTCGAGTGGTGCTTCCCGTGGCTCCAGCAGTGCCTCGCCGTGGCTCGAGTGGTGCTTCCCGTGGCTCCAGCAGTGCCTCGCCGCGGCTCGAGTGGTGCTTCCCGTGGCTCCAGCAGTGCCTCGCCGTGGCTCGAGTGGTGCTTCCCGTGGCTCCAGCAGTGCCTCGCCGTGGCTCGAGTGGTGCTTCCCGTGGCTCCAGCAGTGCCTCACCGTGGCTCGAGTGGTGCTTCCCGTGGCTCCAGCAGTATCTCACCGTGGCTCGAGTGGTGCTTCCCGTGGCTCCAGCAGTGCCTCGCCGTGGCTCGAGTGGTGCTTCCCGTGGCTCCAGCAGTATCTCATCGTGGCTCGAGTGGTGCTTCCCGTGGCTCCAGCAGTATCTCACCGTGGCTCGAGTGGTGCTTCCCGTGGCTCCAGCAGTGCCTCGCCGTGGCTCGAGTGGTGCTTCCCGTGGCTCCAGCAGTATCTCACCGTGGCTCGAGTGGTGCTTCCCGTGGCTCCAGCAGTGCCTCGCCGCGGCTCGAGTGGTGCTTCCCGTGGCTCCAGCAGTGCCTCGCCGTGGCTCGAGTGGTGCGTCCCGTGGCTCCAGCAGTGCCTCGCCGTGGCTCGAGTGGTGCTTCCCGTGGCTCCAGCAGTGCCTCACCGTGGCTCGAGTGGTGCTTCCCGTGGCTCCAGCAGTGCCTTACCGTGGCTCGAGTGGTGCTTCCCGTGGCTCCAGCAGTATCTCACCGTGGCTCGAGTGGTGCTTCCCGTGGCTCCAGCAGTACCTCGCCGTGGCTCGAGTGGTGCTTCCCGTGGCTCCAGCAGTATCTCACCGTGGCTCGAGTGGTGCTTCCCGTGGCTCCAGCAGTACCTCACTGGGGCTCCAGCGACGCCTCCCCTAATGCTCCCCGTCCCAGCGGTGCCTCCCAGCGGTGTCTGCCTGTGGTCCCAGCGGTGCCCCCCCCCCCCCCCCGTAATGCTCCCCCGTCCCAGCGGCGCCTCCCACCGGTGTCTGCCTGTGGTCCCAGCGATGCCCCCCCCCCCCCGTAATGGTCCCCGTCCTAGCGGTGCCTCCCAGCAGTGCCTCTCCGTGGTGTTTGCGCTGTCTGGCCGCGCTCGGCCGCTGACGCGCCTCGCCGGCCGGCCCGGCAGGCGGAGCTCCGGCTGCAGGAGGAGCAGCGCCGCGTCCAGCTCTACCTGCACGAGAGCACGCACGACAAGCTGGCCTCCAGCTGCGAGCGCGTGCTCATCCAGCGCCGGCTCGAGACCCTGCATGCCGAGTTCCAGAACCTGCTCAACGACGACAAAAACGACGACCTGGAGCGCATGTTCAACCTGGTGTCGCGGTGAGTATCACCCGCCGCGCCGCCGCGCCGCGAGGTGACTGGCGTCCGCGGGGTACTCCGGCTGCCTTGTGGGGGTTGGGCGGATTGTTTGTCCTGTGTTTTCGCTGGCTCTCAGCGTCATCCTGTTCTGTTACCCATGCTTTCTGAGGATTGAGGTCGTGTGGCGCGTCCACCGAGACTTCTTTATATCACGCGACGTATAAAAGTTCCGCTGGTCACCAGCACTGAAGACCCATTCTCGCAGAATCGCTGGTGGCGATTACGACGACGGGTGATGTTGCGCTGCGCGTGCTGGCGTTGGCCGCGTCTGCGTCTGACTGTGCGACCCCTGGTCCCTGTTCCAGGATACCGGACGGCCTGAGTGAGCTGAGGACCATACTGGAGAACCACATCGTCAACCAGGGCATCCAGGCCATCGAGAAGATCGGCGACGACGCCTCGAACGTGAGCCCCTCGTCCTCGTGTGCCGGACACTACTGCCCAGTCATGCCGCTGGCGGCTCTGGTACCCCACAGCCTACTTTGGACATTATAGGAAAACGCTCCTAACACTGCCTCATCTTGAAAATGTCAGTTGTGTTCGCTTATGACAGAAAGTAACCGTACATAGGAGTGAAAGTGTCGCCACGTGCTGCATTTCACTGTAAAATAATGACCTCACGTCAAAAATGCTCAGGCTGCGCATAGTTATGGGCCGAAATGTTCCTGGCGCACGTGTGATATCGCTCGGTTAGGAAGACGGTGACGCTACTTTGCGCTCATCTAGTTCGGTTGCCGTGATCACCGTTTTTGAGATGAACAGCCTTGCCTGGAGCGTCCTGTCGCTGTTTGAATGGGGTGTCAAGCTGGAATGGGGAGGGATGTCTGTTTCGCTTGCCGATATGGTCGGTTGCCGCAGCCTTCGTCCTTGTTCTGGGCAGGACCCCAAGGAGTACGTGCAGACGATATTGAACGTGCAGCGCAAGTACAATGAAATGGTGCAGGGCGCCTTCAAAAACGACGCGGGCTTCATCGCGGCGCTGGACAAGGCGTGCGGCAAGTTCATCAACAACAACCCCGTCACAAAGGACGCCAAGTCGTCGAAGAGCCCCGAGCTGTTAGCCAGGTGCGCGGTCGGCGATGCTCGGCCGCGGGTCGGCCGGCCGGGCGGACCGGGCGGCGCCGGCAGGTCTCTCTGGCAGGGGTGGGGCGCTCGGCGGGACCACTCAGAGGTCGTCCGCAGTAGAGATCCGACTGGAACGGCGTAATTGAGTAACGGCTGGCTAAACGGCTAAAATAAAAATGGCTCAAATGGCTAAAATGAAAAACGGGTGCAGCTCCGCAGAGCAGTTCAGTGGTGTGTCATGGTTCTGGAACGGCGGGTGCGCCTTTCGTGTTGCAGGTACTGTTGTGTGTCGTGGTTCTGGAACGGCAGGCGCGCACGTTGTGTTTGTGTTGCAGGTACTGTGATCTGCTGCTGCGGAAGAGCAGCAAAAACCCGGAGGAGACAGAGCTCGAGGACATACTCAACCAAGTGGTGAGTCGGGAGCGGGGGCCGTCGGGGGTGCGTCGGGAGCGGGGGCCGTCGGGGGTGAGTCTGGAGCGGGGGTCGTCGGTGGTGAGTCTGGAGCGGGGGCCGTCGGGGGTGAGTCGGGAGCGGGGGCCGTCGGGGGTGCGTCGGGAGCGGGGGCCGTCGGGGGTGAGTCTGGAGCGGGGGCCGTCGGTGGTGAGTCTGGAGCGGGGGCCGTCGGGGGTGAGTCTTCTGGAGCGGGGGCCGTCGGGGGTGAGTCTGGAGCGGGGGCCGTCGGGGGTGAGTCTTCGGGAGCGGGGGCCGTCGGTGGTGAGTCTGGAGCGGGGGTCGTCGGGGGTGAGTCTTTTGGAGCGGGGGTCGTCGGGGGTGAGTCTTTTGGAGCGGGGGCCGTCGGTGGTGAGTCGGGAGCGGGGGCCATCAACAATGAAGCGGGGGGGAGGGGAGGGGCTATGGGGTAGAGGCCGTAGGCAGTGACCTCAAAGCCGGGGTGTTATAGCATGAAAAATATCGACATCCCTGCCACCCAAGTGGCAGAATATTGGAACACTGTGACTCCGACCCTTGTCTCCAAAGGCTCCCGTCTGCTGATGTGCATGCGGACGTGACCTTGGAGCTGGGGGCAGGTTTTTCCCAGCGCGCGCCGGCAACAGGGCGTAACCACACAAAGGCGTTGATCGTCATCAGAAACCGCTGTTTAATATGTGTTGCGTATGGTGAACACCTTATGATGTCATTATTCCCTTTGCAGATGTTGAAATGGAATTTCTGAGTGCCCGCGACTTTGGTTGATTCATGATTGTCGTAGTTGGACAGAATCATGTAGCTCTTCTACTGAGGCGTTTTGCTGTCATCTACTGACACCGCAATACGTTTGAGAGTTAACCCCAAATTAAAGAACTCGCTTGTGGCGTCGAGCTCACCAGATAAGCTGACTCGGAAGAACACAAAACCGTCATCATTGAGTCACTTCCGCCGACGTGTTCACCAGTTCCTTGTGCATTCGTTCCGTTCGTACCCTACATCGTGCACACCGCCCTTGCAGATGATCGTCTTCAAGTATATTGAGGACAAGGATGTCTTTCAAACCTTCTACAGCAAGATGCTGGCTAAGCGTCTGGTGCAGCAAATGTCGGCCAGTGACGACGCCGAGGCCTCGATGATATCCAAGCTAAAGCAGGCCTGCGGCTACGAGTACACGTGCAAGCTGCAGCGCATGTTCCAAGTGAGTGTCCGCCGGTGGGCAGAGCTGGCGGTCTTGTGGGTGGCGAGGCTGTCTTGACGACGGTGGGCGCGTCGCCGCTGTCGCGCGCTTCCGGGCCTGCTGGACGGGCCGCGCGGCTCCGATCTCACCGCCGGCGGCCGTGCCGCCCGCAGGACGTGGGCATATCGAAGGGCCTGAACGACGACTTCCGGCGGCGTCACAGCAGCGCGGCGGACAGCAGCCAGGGCCTGGACCTGGACTTCAGCATCCAGGTGTGCTCGTCCGGCTCCTGGCCCTTCACGCAGTCGGCCACGTTCCTGCTCCCGCAGCAGGTCAGTATGCTCGGCCGGCCGGTGTCGCTCCGGTCCGGGCTGTCCTCCTCCGAGTGTTGGCAGAGATACCAGCCGTCAGCGTGGTTTTTACAGTTCGAAAATTCAGTTTAGTTAAGTTCACAGCTCAGATTGTTGGCAGGAAGTGTTGCGCACAGTTTGGTCGCTGTAGAAATTCGCTGAATCTCTTTGTGATGGGTCGAAAAAGTGCGTAAAAGGGACATGGTACGAGGCTGATTGTTCCGTTAGCCACTATTTTTGCCTTGGTGTGCCCTCGAGTGCAATGCCATCAGCGCCATCTTGCAGATTCAGCGATAGTTGTTTCTTGCGTTGTGTGTGATGAAGCTGCTCGCTGCGCTGTTTAGAAAATTTACGCAGCTTGTGCGTGAGGCTGTGTAGGACTGCGATAAGCAGCTGATGTGCCAGGTATGCACAGGCCCAACACACAGAACGCAGGTACGTGCGCACAAGCCATGGCATGTGTACCTGCCAGCCGGACACAAAGATAATTAGAGAAGTCGCAACGTTCCTCAAACTGC
>NW_023596576.1:41005072-41059197 GCF_011947565.3 Pollicipes pollicipes | reverse complement strand
ACTCTGTGGCGGTCCAGAGACCACGGGGAGGGAGCGAGAGAGACGGACTCGATGACGGCACAGAGATCTCATGCAGAAGGCGAGAGTGTGGGAGAAGAAGCGAGAGGAGAGAGAGAGAAAGAGAGAGAGGGAAGGAGCTCCTCAAGCTCCTTTAGTCTTTTCAGAGACATCTCTCTTTTCTCTCTCTCTCTCTCTCTCTCTCTCTCTCTCTCTCTCTCTCTCTCTCTCTCTCCTCTCTCTCTCTCTCTCTCTCTCTCTCTCTCTCTCTCTCCTCTCTCTCTCTCTCTCTCTCTCTCTCTCTCTCTCTCTCTCTCTCTCTCTCTCTCTCTCTCTCTCTCTCTCTCTCTCTCTCTCTCTCTCTCTCTCTCTCTCTCTCTCTCTCTCTCTCTCTTCTCTCTCTCTCTCTCTCTCTCTCTCTCTCTCTCTCTCTCTCTCTCTCTCTCTCTCTCTCTCTCTCTCTCTCTCTCTCTCTCTCTCTCTCTCTCTCTCTCTCTCTCTCTCTCTCTCTCTCTCTCTCTCTCTCTCTCTCTCTCTCTCTCTCTCTCTCTCTCTCTCTCTCTCTCTTCCCCTTTATTCTCCCTATCTTTTTCTCTCCTTGTTGCCGTCTTCCCACCTCTCCTTGTTGAGGAAAGACTTCAAAGATATCTAAAGAAAAAAATGAATGTATGCAATGTCAAAGTCAAACTCCACAACGATGCCGTGTCGTGGAAAGACATTTACCTCAGCTACATCACCACCTCTGCCACTTCGCCTTACCTTACCCAATGTCCCATCGAAGGTCAGCCGGTCTATTTGAGGTCTGGATATAAGTGGTAGGTACCTGTTTCACCATATTGGGATAAAGGCACGTGCTCCTTGTCACTCAACAAGATAACACCGCATTGTGAAGCTGATGCTTGTGCGTACCTGGATAGCCTTGCGGGCGATGCTGGTTGCCGACTGTGGTAGTCCGTCTGCCGTTATTTAGCACGCAAAGCACGAAAGAACTGTGCTCTAGAAAGTATGCGTGAGCGCATTCCACGCCAGCGTCGGTGGATCCCGGCCGTCCCCCCCCCCCCAAAAAAAAATGAATCATGGCCCGCAGTGCATCTTTTGTTCAGCTTGAAAATGGACTTTGCACATGGAGGATCGTACAAAAATAGATCTCTTATCTCCGGAGCTTCTTTTGTAGAGGTTTGCAGGTCATAATAGCAGGGAATTGTTTGGAAAATGTATAATAATCTCACATCCCAGCAGATGCATCGCAGAGGTTTGAAAGTGGATCGCGGATACCAAGAAAAATTTTATCATTGAGCGTTCGCAATGCTCTTTGAAAATGAAAAGACGACCTATCTGGAGCATGTCAAATTGATTACGCGATAACTCGTCACAAATAACTGGCTGATCTGAACTGTTCTAGGGTGAGTTGTCTAGAATAGGGCGGATTGGGGAAATAGAGCTCTCGTTTCCCCAATGTCTACCCCGGGGAAATGAGATCTCGTCCTAACTTCATTTCTTATGAATCGGCTATTAGGACTGCAGAAAAAATGATCCTGAAGATCAAGCTACAATCTGTGAAAAGATCTGGTGTGCCCTTGAAGTTTCCCCACCCACCAAAGCATGCTAATGATTTTGGATCTTGCACAGCTATTTGGCAAAAAACGAATTTGATTTGCGAGACATGTTTTCTAGGAACCCAGATCCAGATCTCTGGGTGAGTCCCTATGATCAATGTGTATATCTGCTGGGAAGGTAAATGGCCAACGAGCAGCCGTGCGCTATTTGGCCGCACCCAAAATGTACGTTGACATCATGATAGCAATCTTATTTACCACTTCACCATCATCAAAAAGAAGCGTTCCTGTGAAAGCAGCACTGCATTCCAAACGCATTGCAGATAAACACGTCCAAACACGCGGATGCAAGTCATGTGCACGCCATGTGCGAGTTATGAGAAACCACGCAAGGTAACGGCCAGGTGCTCCTCGGCATCGGCCCGGAGGCGCACGGGCTTCAAGAGGAAGGGCCAGTGCCGCGGCTGGCCGGTCCCCGGGTGAGGTAACGGCCAGGGGGCTCCTCAGCATCGGCCTGGAGGCACACGAGCTGCAGGAGGACGGCCCAGGCCGCGGGCGGGCCGGTCCCCGGGTGAGGTAGCGGCCGGGGGCTCCTCGGCTTCAACCCGGAGCCCGTCTCGCGCGGTGTCCGCCCGAGCCTGCCGGATCCCGGTCGGCGCGTCGCCCGGGTGAGGTAGCGGCCGGGGGTTCCTCGGCTTCGACCCGGAGCCCCGTCTCGCGCGGCGTCCGCCCGAGCCTGCCGGACCCCGGTCGGCGCGTCGCCCGGAGTCGGAGCCCGCGCGCCGGACCTGCCGCGGGTGTGCTGAGTCATGGTCGGGTAGGCTGCAGTGATGCACACCTGTGTATCGTGCGGGCGTGAGCGCCCCATCAGACGGGACGTCACGTGATGTCAGCGTGACTCGTGCTCTTCCAGTGAACGCGACCACGTGACCGAGTTGGCGCAGGAGGAAGGTCAGCCGAGGTCGGTTTCGGCGTGTTGCGTGCTGGCGTAAACCCGAAATCTGGTCGCCGGTGACGCTGCATGGTGGGGTCACGGTCAATAGGTCGGCGTGCGGTCTGGTCGCCGTTGTGGTGGGCGGAGCTGGCTGGGCTCATCTGATCTCCCGTCACGTCAGAGCATTGAATGGAGCACCAGTCGGGGTTGGATAAAGCCAAAAAAAAAACGCAAGGTAAGGAAGCGTGCTCGACTGGCAACTACTGGGCGGAGCGGTCGAAACTCGATTACGTTCCTGTAGCCGTGATTCGATTTGTGCCGGTGGGCTACTAACGTAAGGGGTTTATGTGATTTAGTGTGGGCGCACGTTTCAAGTGGGAGCAGTCCATAAACGTTTAAGTTTGGTCGAATTTGTTCATGGGATTACAACACGACACATAAGATTTCGTGCGGCGAACGCAGCCGTATGTTTCATGTGTCTCACTTCACAACCATTTGTTAGATGCCAGGAATATTGTGAGATTGTGCAGTAAGAAACCTCACAGTTCCACCAAAAAAGCTACGGATAAACACCTCTTGGGTCCTCACAGTACGAGGTGCTGGAAAAAGAGAGTTTTGGACCTTGCCGATTTACGATAATAGCCGAAACTGATAATCATCGCCATACTCACCTGTGCGGCTCGACGTGGTGTTTTCGACCAGAGCGCGATGCGATTTTGCCCCCTAAGGCGATAAATCGATGACATTTGAGTGCATTTTTTGCTAAAGGCGCTAAAATTGAGTCATGTTCTTTTGACTTCTTGCGTCTCTTTGTCAGGAGTTTCTCTGTACACTGTGAAGATTCTGCACAGTTTTTGTCGCAGCGTGGGTCTTGTGGGGCGAGCGCGCGGGAGTGGCAGTATCACTGCGGCGCTGTGCTAGTCGACAACGTTACGGGCGAACAGAGAAAAGGCGGTTCAAAAGGTGCTATTTTAAGTCAGAATACTCTGCCCGTTCTCAGAGAACGAAAGAAACAAGAGAACTCGCAAGCCCACGCCCTTTGATAACTGCACGCATGGTTTTATGATGTGTGGGTTTGGACAACGGCGGGACGGACGTGGTTCGCACATGGATAAGGGGCTGGGCCTGGTTCTCGCTCATCGCAGAAATATTTCACTGGCCTCAATTTCAGTCGGGTGCGGCAAAATTAGCAGCCTCTGAAGATTGTAAGGTTAAAAATAGTCTAGCTCTGGCACCCGTCTACCCATAAACATTGATTTGTGAATGCTGTTAGTTCGAGCTCGCTGATGGCAGAAAAAGAGATAAGCTTTTGATGTTTTCAGACGAGAAAACATCTCTCCCTGCCCATGTTTGCCCATTTTCAAATGTTACGTTTCAAATGTTTAGCCCAGTTTCAAATGTTGAAATGTTACATTGCCCATTTTCAAATGTTACGTGGAGCGTTAGAACTATGCTTTCACTTCCAAAGTCGAGCAATAGGGCTATCGGAGAGTGGCTAATCTGAGCGACAGAGAAGTTCCCGTACTCCAGAAAATACATAAAGACGCTCTCCAAGCAAAGTGACTGCTAGTGAAGACCGCACACGTCGTGGCATCACGGATGTTTAAGACGAATTGCTGGTACCAGCTGTGTAATTATTCAGACTGCACTTGTCGTCAGAGGTTTACTTATGCCCCATCGCGTCCTTTTCCCTGGTACACACAAGTATCGGCGGACTTGGGATCACAGCGCTTGTTTACCAAACATGAGACTATGGGTTCGAAACTTGAAACCGCCAGAAACCTTCGATGCTGATGTACGCGCACGTGTGGCCACGCGCCAAACCTCCTGAGACTCTCCTCAGGACAAGCTGGTGACGACCGTATAAGTGCCACCGGGGACGTTGCGCAAAGTATTTTGTGCCACTGACGGTGGCAACAGACCGAATACTTGTTACATCGGCCGCGCATATGTGCACGCTGCGGATGTTTCGGCGGCAAAATGCTGTAGTGGTCACGTGGTCACGTTGTAGAGTTGGGGTGCGCCGGTCCGTGGGAGTGGGGAAGTTCCAGTGTGGTTGGGCCGAGATACGCGCAGGCCACATTCGACTCGCCGGTTATAATGCCCAGCATCGGTGAAAACGGAACCATGGCTCATAAACGGGCTACAAACCGAGGCAGGATGTGGCGGTAGGTCTGCCTTATAATCATACAGACGTAACATTGGTTTATTCGGCTAGACACGGGCTGATGGCCCTGTTTCTGCGGAACGCCACTGCCGCTCTGTCTCTCTAAAATATAAAATCTTCCCGAAGGCCCCGAGAAATTGGGCCACCGAGCCTATCCATATTGTGCCAAGCATCCAGCAAACACACACATGATTACGAATTGGGGCTATATCCCGGGACCTAAAGCGACTGGCAATCGTATCGCCCTAAAACCTCAATGCTCATCTACGAGGGGACGCCGCAACTCTCTAAGTGGGTAATACCCAAAAATCAGCGTAACCGGTCAGACACGTGTCCGGAGCCTCACAAAAGACCGCAGGATCCGATCTCGGATCCTAGTAACAAGGAACCCTATAGGATCCTGGATCCACCCTTGGAATCCAGACACACGCCTGACCCCGGCTCCCTTGACTACACAACAATTCAACATGACTACGGAATCTTTAGTTTAACAGCAACACTTGCGAGCAAGCGGAAGACATTGCGTACGCACTGACTTGTTTGGCAGGCTGTGACGCCTGTTCGCGTCAGCTTAGCGGTGCAAGAAAGACAACTTCCTGTGAGGTTTTCTTGACGCGCCGGACCTAACAGCCGCACCGTAGCAGCATAAATCTTGGTGTGTGAATACCGCCCTAGAGTGGGCAGGTTTAACTGAGGCCGGAGCTTGGTATCGGATTTCCGTGAACCTTGCGTATATTCATACCACCGGTAGTTTAGTACTGATTCAGTGCTATTCACCGGTACACATCACCGCACTGAAATTGTCGTTTAGTTTTCGGCACCGCAAAGCCTACAGTGTATCGTGGTGTATTGGTACATGCATGGATATGCATCGTTTCACAGCCATATACGGATGCTGTGCGCTATGCCGCCACAACCGTAGCCCGTTGACGGTAATGCGGTAATGTATTATGTGGACGCTTACCGGAGAAACGATACCGCCTAGCTGCTTTCCTCCCAGTGCTATATTTTGCACCTTTTGCTATCCGCGGGACCGTAGAAACGTCTGATCCCGCAAGTCACCCTCGTGTTATTGGAAGACGTAACAACGGCGGCTGAGACGAAGGCGTGGACGGAGGAAGCTCCTTCCTCGGCGGCACGTGCGGCCGATGGCGGCGCCTCCCCGGCGGCGGCTATCTGCCTCCGCCACTGCGCCCCTGCCCAAGGTCAGTGGCGGCCCCCCGCGGCGGGCGTCGCACCTGAGGCGGTATCTCTGTGCTGACCGCGCCGTCGGCCGCGGCCGCCGGCTCAGCTGTCGCCGCGTCGATCGACGCCCCCGACGCGCCCCTCCCCGCCGTGTCGGCGGCACGCCGCCAGCCGGCGTCGGTCGCTCTCTGCACATGCGCCGTGCGCCTCGCTGTTGATGCCGGCCGGAGGCGGCGGCGGCGGCGGCGGCCGGCCGCCAGTGAAAGCGGCCACGGACGCGGCGGTGGCGGCCGACGGGTGCGCTCCGTGTCACGCGCGGACGCGACCGACGGCGACCGGTGCGCTGCGACCTCCTGCGGCCGCTGTGGCGCGGCGGCGGCGGCGGCGCGACCCACGCACAGGTAGGACTGCCGCCGGCGGCGGCGGCACGCATCATGGCCGCACGCTGGCGCCGACGGCGTGCTCCCCGGCCGCCGTCGGGCCACGGCCTCGGACGGTCTGGACGTGCTCCCCGGCTCGGGCTCGACGGCGTCCGTGGGTTCAGAGGACTGTGCGCGGAGCCGAGCGGGACGACGGCCCTCTGTGAGCTGCGCACACGTGAGTGTGTGTGTGTGTATGTATGTGTGTGTGTGTGTGAGTGTGTGGTGTGTGTGTGTGTGTGTGTGTGTGTGTGTGTGTGTGTGTGTGTGTGTGTGTGTGTGTGTGTGTGTGAGTGTGTGTGTGTGTGTGTGTGTGTGTGTGTGTGTGTGTGAGTGTGTGTGTGTGTATGTGTGTGTGAGTGTGCGCGCGCGCGTGGGTGTGTGTGAGTGTGTGTGTGCGCGCGTGTGTATGTGTGAGTGTGCGCGCGCGTGTGTGTGCGCGAGTGTGCGCGCGCGCATGTGTGTGTGTGTGTGCAAGTGTGTGAGTGAGTGTGTGTGCGCGCGCGCGTGTGTGTGTGAGTGTGTGCGCGCATGTGTGTGTGTGTGTGAGAGTGTGCGCGCGAGCGTGTGTGTGTGTGTGTGTGAGTGTGCGCGCGCGCGTGTGTGTGTATGAGTGTGCGCGCGCGCGTGTGTGTGTGCGAGTGTGTGTGTGAGTGTGTGTGTGCGCGCGCGCGTGTGTGTGTGTGAGCGTGCGCGCGCATGTGTGTGTGTGTGTGAGTGTGTGTGAAGGGCATCGAGGGCACCGCGCTGTTTACAGTCGGCTTACGTCCCGCGTCACGCTGTCGGCGTTTGCCGGCGCACCCGACCCTGCACCCATCGACGTAACGCTCGATCTCTGCGTCCGCCGCTGGCCCAGCGGAGCGCGAATCTGGGCGCGAGTTCAGCGGTGAAGTTACTCGCCATAGCGCCTGGGTCGACATCACGTTTAGCTTGGCGGGCCTGACGACACGCTCCTGACGTGGGAGACTTCGCTTCGAGCGCGAGATACGAGGGTCTCTGGGGAGAGTTGTATTGTGGCCAAGCCATGCCGGGGTCGAGAAAGAGACCGGTTCAGGCAGCGCCCGCGTGCTGCCGCGACTTGGAGGGGATTTTGCCGCGTGCTACACGCACGGCTATGCGTTACATGTACCGGGCCGAAAATATCTGCCGGATTAGCCAAAAGCAGGGGTCATGTTTCCGCTAGGGTGGAGCGTGCAGGCAAGAGAGAGGTACCGGGAATTGAGTGATGTGATCCAGCGTGTGCTGCCAGGATGTTCCTGCCGCGCAGAGCACTACTCTGGACGGTTTAAATGTGGTTGATTAGATGCGTGTTTAGCTTGATTGTTTAGTTCGGGAACAGTCATAATTCAAGGTATTCCCGGCAGGAAATGGCCCTGCAAAGGCCGCGCATACTGGGCTAAACTGCAACGACCCCGATGATGTTCTTAGTCGGCTATAAAGAGATGTTCGACACTGCCAGGGCCGCGACCACGGCCGGGTTATCGAGCACGCTCTTTTGATGAATTGTGTCGGGGAGATACAAACCTGTCCGGTGTCCAACAACAGCTTCTCAGGCGGGTTGTACAGTTGCGTGTCGGGTGACCCTCGGCCACGCCTTACGACGGAGAGGTGCGATGCGTACAGCTGCTCATGTGGATGTTACGTCATTGCTATGTGGGAATGTGGCCGCATTTTCAATGCCTCAGAAAAATTAGCGACTGTTTTATGGCGCGGCATGAAATGAATGGAGCAAAATGGCGATTTCATCACCATCACTTTTGGAAACGTTTTGCCTTTGGCGTTTCACACCAGTTATTCGGAACTATTATTTGACGTCGGCCCTTTTTGTTGGGGACTTCCTCCGAGAGGTTTCACCGGAACTATGTAATTTATTGTGTCGCTGTTATGAAACCAAGCCCTTCCGCTTTTAGTTTGCTTTTCACATTGCTTTCTAACGCTCCCGTTCACGGCACTGCAGCCACCCAGGTTTTGTTTAAGGTGACGATGCAATGCCCCGGTATCGAGTGTATGTCTAGATGCTGCATTAACTTTCGTATCCCTGCAGCTGAACGTTTCACGTACCAGCTAACACTTTCAATGGCGCGATGACTTTTCGTTTCAGTGTCAAATGCTATGAAGAAATTGCGAGTGTTAGGTGCATTGCGTTTCGCTCATTCGTTACTTGAAAGGACGCCTCGCAAAAGAAGGCAATGATCTTTTCTAATTTGTAGGCAGCCCCGCTTCACGGAAGCCTTCGAACAGCGACCCCTGAGGCGATAAGGCGTTTCCGCGGGCTTCCGAAGAGGTTGCACGCTATCAGATGAGCTAAGTAGACGAATGTCGGGGTGACAGGGATGAAGCCAAGTAGCTCCTGGAAAACCGCTATGTGAATTGTCGGGGTTTACAAGACCTCATAGAGAACTGAACCCGAACCTGAATCGCTGCAGAGCTGCACCGTTGCTGTGAGCTGAGGGGCTAGCTGAGAATCGTCCGAGCTGTGAGGCTCGCTGACTGACAGCTATTGACTTCAGACTGAAGCGACGAGGACCCGCGCAAGAAGGACCGGTGAGCTGCTGGTCTCTGGGAGCCGGCTGCGCGCGAGCTCGGACCCGAGCCAGAGCGCGCCGGAGTCGGTGAGAGCTGGCGGGCCCGTCGGCCGCCGGCCCGGCATCCGCACGGCCGAGCGGGCCCGGTTTTTGTTGTCGCGCCGCCGCGCCCGGCCGGCCGCCGCCACCGCCGGCCGGCCGCCGCGCCGCCGCTGCCGCCGCCGCCGCTGACGGCAGACGCGCCCCGTTTTTGCGGACGCCCCTCGCTCGTCCGGGCGGCGGTCCGCGCGGGCCGGGCGTCAGCTGAGCGGGGCGGGCCACGCCCCGGATCCGCCGGGGCGCGCCGGGGATCCGCCGGGGATCCCGCCCGCGCCTGTCTGCAGCCGTCCGGAGACGGAGCGGGCCCAGCCGCCTCCGGCTGACCCGGACGCCAACCGGGGTGAGCGGTGAGCCCATCCAGGTGCGATGGGACGCTGTCCGCCGTGGCCCGGGCCCGCCGGCCGCCGACCGAACTCACCCGGATGCATGCGCACCCACTGGACCTCGACTGAACCCTCCCGGACACTGCTGGGCACAGCGGGTCACGGAACCAAGCCAGCTCGGGCGCCCCGC
The DNA here is from genome assembly GCF_011947565.3 of Pollicipes pollicipes. Lineage (NCBI taxonomy): Eukaryota > Metazoa > Arthropoda > Thecostraca > Pollicipedomorpha > Pollicipedidae > Pollicipes > Pollicipes pollicipes. The sequence continues at coordinate 41,049,802 of NW_023596576.1, read as the reverse complement.
ATCAGTGGGAAAGGTGGGCAGAAGAGGAGTGGCGCGGGTCGGGGAGGGGGGGGGGGGGGGTAGCGCCGGCGTCGGCGGCAGATCCTGTCGGCCGCCTGTAGTCGCCGCTGGTGGGCGGCCAGTGGGGCTCCGGCTTGGCTGGTGGGCGGCCAGCGGGGCTCCGGCCTGGCTGGTGTGCAGGCGCTGGCCACGGCGGGGGCCTGGCAGCGGCCGGGCCCCCGCCGCTCGCGACTCTCAAGACACTAATCAGATGAGTGGAAGGCTTTCGCGTCCAGGAAGTCCTCCGCCTGACAAATGGGATTTAAAGTTGCGAAACGGTGCGCCTCGGAAAATGAAGTAAGCTTATCATGGCAACGTCAGCGGCTATAATTCATTAAACGGTGAAATCGCTCGCAATGATACTGCTAAATGCACCAAGGTGATCTCAAATAAGGTGGATGGATCGTAAGCGCAGGATCGTAAAGGTGCGACACGGACAGGGTATTCGTTCGAGCTAGATATAAGACACCCCTCCACCCTGAACGCGTGTGTTTAGTGTTGGAAGAATGGTCAGCGATCGTTGGCCATGTTGTAGGTAGCGTGGCGTGAATGCATAGAACCTGCTTGTATTTTATTTCTGGTTACGTCACGCGATGCTTGACACACACACACACGCACGCGCATACACGCACGCACGCACGCACCCACGCGCATACACGTACGCACGCACGCACGCACGTATATATATATATATATATATATATATATATATATATATATATATATATATAAACTGTATGTATGTGTGTGTGTGCATGCGTTCATGCGCGTGTTGACGTGTTCTATTTATAAGAGGCCTTCTATAAATAGAGTTTCTTTGAGATCACCGACACGTGCTGGAAAAAGGCGTGCCGGTGCAGGGAGCGCAGCTATTTGATTGGTGTGTCCGTGAAAGTGACCACAGCACCCGCCAATGGGACCGGTCACTGGGTGGACGAGCAGTGGGCCTCACCTGCTGCCAAATATGGCGGCGGGCGCGCGGCCGGCCCGGGTCAGCGCGCCGCTCCGCTCCACGCGGCGGTCACGGCCGCGGGCGGCAGCCGCTGTCGTCAGGCGCCGCGGCGGGCGCAGGCGCAGGCGCAGGCGGGGCGCCGCAGCGCCTGCCGCGCGGCGGTACGGACGCCGCGCGCGCCGCCGCCACCAGCCCGCGGCGATATTGTGTGCAAATGCAGCGTCCAGTGCGGAGTGAGGTCGGGGCTGTAATGTGTATCAGGGCTCTCGTTCTCTGGTTTGTATGCGGTCTTGAACTGTTGGCTCGGAGACATTGAACTGAGCCACTGCAACGGCCTTTGCAGACTGCAGAGTCCATGGTTGTCTGCAGGCCGGCCTGCAACAGCGCGTCGGTCAGTACTGTAACACACGGATCAATAAATCGGGAAGAATATATTAGCATTCGGTGGGCCTCATTGGCACACATCTCAAACATCAAGCCTCCGTAGCAACACGTGGGTAACCATGTAAGCTGGACCACATTTGGCTTGGCGTTAGGGATTGCTATGAATATCTAACTCGCTGTCAGTTTAGAAATAGCATGCACATTCATGACAACGGATTTGGCAGGTATGGTGCGCACTGCGGTCTGTGCGAATGGCAGATCTGGTCGAGAGACGTTTCACCCACATCACTTCGAACCAATGATTGACTGTTGGAAGTCTGTTCTTGCCCTCCGTTGGTTTTTTCTGTCGCCACTTCGGAACGAATCGCACCTGCAAGCTGAAACCCCTAGCACGCCCAGAAGCGTGCCGATGTCACGCCGTGTTGAATTGTGCGCGCCCGTCATGCTGGGCTATGCCAAGCGTAATTAGCCATGTCATGGCTACATGATTCGGAAGTGTATTCACGCGCATACAACGCACGTGGCACTGCTCACATGCGACGGCCAACACGTGCCCGTAGGTCCAAAACACATTGCATATGGACAGCGGACGGGGGTCGAGTCAGACGGCCGTGATCTAGATGCGGGCCATTATGGCTCAGTACTACGGTCTGCGATTTTCATAATGTGGTCATGAAGTGGCATTGGCATGCGATGAAAGGGATGTCTCCATGCAATCTGAAGGTCGCGTGTGTCACATGAAGTATTTACCAGGGGAGTACGCACGCGAGACATGTTAGATCTGATCAGGTTAAGACAGCCTCTTGTCATGCTACCATCCCCCTGCACGCGAGCGTTGTTAAGTAGACTTGGTTCGGTAAATATATATGAAATGTGTATAAGTAGGATATGCGGGGGTAAAGACCCTGGAATGCATTCAGGTGTATCAAAATTCGTCGTTAGTGTAGCCCCGGAAACGTTTGGTTCCGTCGTCGTGTCCTCATGCTTTTTTTCTCGTTTGCACTTCTCAGCTATCTGTTCTCACGGGACCAAATTTGTAAATGTAAAATAGCGACTAGGTACATGATTACAGAACAAAACTCTTCATTGTTAAAATGCACTGACTATTTCATCGACAATGCGGAAAACGTTGGGTTTTGCTCCCGCTTATGGCTTTGCTTTCGTACATTTCTGGCTCGATGCCGGATTAGTTACCACCCTCATGCTATTTCCGTGAGGTGGCCTGGTGTGGACCTATTTGGCGTGAGAAACACGGACGTATGCTGTGTGGTATGCTGTTTGGAGGTCACGATGCTTTGCATCACACTTTTATGTACACAACAGCAAATTCGTGGATGACTTCACTTGAAGTCATTATGCATTGCAGTCACGCACTTGTGTTGTGTAGTTTTTGATGTCATTCTACCCTGCAGGTCCGTCGTAATTAGTGATTTCTTGAAAGTGACACTTGATTCCGTTCGACCACTGGGAGTGCACTGACTGATCTTAGTTACGAAATGTTGAGGCAATTTAGCCCCAGCACCGATATAAAATACCTGGTAGGTTTTCAACCAGAACACATGGTAACACTGGATGCCGCCTATGAACATCGGGACACAGTGACTAGAGGTCGTCTCTGACGACGAGCGAGGTGTACGTACCTTCTTAAGGCGACAACCTCATAAGGAGCTGCGTGCATGCACTTTTGGCGTACCCCTGCATGCATGCAAGGTCCAGCTGGTGTTTAGATGCCAATAACAGGTCGTCGCAACTTTATTTAAATGGCTGATCCCTCCTTAGCCTGTGACGTCGCTGGTGACCTCCAGGTCACCAATATGCATGTTTCTGGGTCGTAAAATTACGGCTGTTCAGTGCAAGTTGGGCCGGTCACGGCACTCAACTCTGTCAAGTGGGTCCATTGGTTCCAAGCACAGCGAATGGCAAAAGCCTCACCCAACTTGCTCCAGTGACTCGTGGATGAGCAAAAGGCCAGTCAGTGCCGGGCGATGTTTATCCGTATTAATCCGTTTAATGCCAAACAGTTCTTTAAGACTCGGAAAATGGCCCTGCAGTGGACAAAGTCGTGGGGCTTCGATAACAGTAGAGCCGAGTTGTCAGATCATAACCTCCGGCAAAGAAGCAGATGACTCACTGGTTAAACAAACACCCCCATATGCCGTGGTCAGCTTGCGCTAACCGCCAATTTCAGTTGGTGATAAAAACACCGACAGTATAGAATGCAGTTTTACTGCAGATTCTGTGACTCTGCAGAGCGCCAGCCACCGGGACAGAGTGCGGAGCACACATGCGGGTCCGCGTCTTAGAAGGAGCGCCGCTGTGGGTCAGATGGCCGGCCGGTTTTTGATGCGATGAAGCGGACAAAGCTGAAACAAAGCAGTCGTGCAAAGCAGGCATTATTTGGTGCGTTAAATGATTTGATCGTTCGGTGAAATTTTTTCGTTGAACTGGAATCACTCAAGGGGTGTTGGGCCAGGGTTTTTGCAACGAGCTGTGCTTAGTATGAATTTTGGTCCCAGGGCGACCCCAGAAAAAAACGTCAAATCCATTTTCAAAAAGGAAACGTGTTATACTTCCATACATTGCGGGGTCAGGAGACCCCGGCTCCAAGAAGCAAGCAGTTAGCGAGTAGGGAACGGGAGGTACCAAATCTTTGAGAGTGAGACAGGGCCCACAGCTCCAGCATCAGGGAGCAGGAGGTCCCGGGATGAATGATCGGGGAAGCCTCCGGCCCCAATTACGGGTGAGCGCGGGGCCAGGGACCATTTAGCAAGGCGGAAGGTCACGGCTTCGGTATGCAGGAAAGGAGGCACAGGTCCCAGGGAACAGGCGGTCCCAGCTCTGCGGGCAGGGAGCAGGCGGTCCCACTTCCTGTGAACAGGGAGCAGACGGTCCCAGCTCCAGGGGCACCAGGCGCTCCCAGCATGAGGGATTCAGGAGCTGGAGGCGCGACTTCAGTGCGCAGGGAGCAGGCGGTGTCACTGTGACCTCAACGCAGGCGGCGTCACTGTGACCTCAGCGTAGGGAGCAGACGGCGTCACTGTGACCTCAGCGTGGGGAGCAGGCGGCGTCACTGTGACCTCAGCGCAGGGAGCAGGCGGCGTCACTGTGACCTCGGCGCGGGGAGCAGGCGGCGTCGCTGTGACCTCGGCGCGGGGAGCAGGCGGCGTCACTGTGACCTCAGCGTAGGGAGCAGGCGGCGTCACTGTGACCTCAGCGCGGGAGCAGGCGGCGTCACTGTGACCTCAGCGCAGGGAGCAGGCGGCGTCACTGTGACCTCAGCGCAGGGAGCAGGCGGCGTCACTGTGACCTCGGCGCGGGGAGCAGGCGGCGTCACTGTGACCTCAACGCAGGGAGCAGGCGGCGTCACTGTGACCTCAGTGAAAGCAGCGATGGTCGCTCGATAGGCTCAATCGGAGAAAGCCGGATGGACGGGCTGGCCGTCCCGCGCGCCGTCCAGCCGTCTATGCAAATGACGACATGAGCCTGGCGGACGGCCGGCCACCGCGTGCCTCGCGGACACCTGGCCTGTCCCGGCCGTATCCTCCGTCCCGGAGGCTCGCAGTGACCACTGTGTGTCTGCCGTGGGGATCCCAAAGCTGGACAGGGATAAGCCGCTGGCAGTCAAACGTGCTCAGCATCAACGACAGTTTCGATGTGCTCCTGCAAAACTACGCTCAAGGCTATCGGGGTGAGGTGTGTGTCATGTAATGTTCAGAGTGCAAACGCTCATTACCCTGCATTGACCTTGGCTTAGAAAACATAAAAGTGGATGGTGCATCGCCACACCCCACCTGCCATCCATTTAGCAGCGACAGTCGGCGCGCCCCCGCTCTCTGCAACCGCCATGCGCTCCTGGCAATCCGTGCACCGACGGAGTGCACCTCTGCTCACCTCTGCAGCAACGACCGGCGGCCTCCCTGCCTCCCCACACCACTGTCTGGACACGCCTCTACTCACCCCTGCAGCAACGACCAGCGGTTTCCCTGCCTCCCCACACCACTGTCTGGACACGCCTCTGCTCACCCCTGCAGCAACGACCGGCGGCCTCCCTGCCTCCCCACACCACTGTCTGGACACGCCTCTGCTCACCCCTGCAGCAACGACCAGCGGTTTCCCTGCCTCCCCACACCACTGTCTGGACGCGCCTCTGCTCATCTCTGCAGCAACGACCGGCGGCCTCCCTGCCTCCCCACACCACTGTCTGGACACGCCTCTGCTCACCCCTGCAGCAACGACCAGCGGTTTCCCTGCCTCCCCACACCACTGTGTGGACACGCCTCTACTCACCTCTGCAGCAACGACCGGCGGCCTCCCTGCCTCCCCACACCACTGTCTGGACACGCCTCTACTCACCCCTGCAGCAACGACCGGCGGCCTCCCTGCCTCCCCACACCACTGTCTGGACACGCCTCTACTCACCTCTGCAGCAACGACCGGCGGCCTCCCTGCCTCCCCACACCACTGTCTGGACGCGCCTCCGCTCACCTCTGCAGCAACGACCGGTGGCCTCCCTGCCTCCCCACACCACTGTCTGGATGCGCCTCTGCTCACCTCTGCAGCAACGACCGGCGGCCTCCCTGCCTCCCTACACCGCTCCCTGGGCACGCCTCTGCTCACCGTTCCCGATCCGACTGGCGGCATCCTTCTGCTCCGCTCGCCACCGCCATGGGGGCAGACCTTGAACGTCTGGACTGGCCCGGGGTGAGGGACCTGCCCGACAGGTGAGGGGGGGGGGGCAGCCCCACCGGACTCGTGTCATCCGCCTGGGCCACAGCTGCGCGACCGAGAGCCGGCCGACGGGGTGGGTGTCCCACTGCACCGAGAGGCGCCGGCGTTCTCGGCCCCGCTGCGCGCCGGCCTGCTCAGCGGATGTCTCTCCCCTGCAGTCAGACCACCACTGTTGCTCTCTGTGACCTCCACTGGGCGCGCCGCTGAGCTCGACCGGGGCCCCACCTGTCTGCCTGTCCGCCTGTCCGCCTGATCAGGGCCCACCTGTCCACCTGTCCACCTGGCCAGGGCCCACCTGTCCGCCTGTTCGCCTGACCAGGGCCCACCTGTCCGCCTGTTTACCTGACCAGGGTCCACCTGTCCACCTGTCCGCTCGACCTGGGTCCATCTGTCCGCCTGTCCGCCTGACTAGGGCCCCACCTGTCCGCCTATCGGCGCCTGCCCCGTCAGCGCCCCTCCCACATGCCGACCTCCTCCCGAGCGGGGCCCTCTGGCCGGCCAACCCCCCTCCCCCTCCCCAGCGGCCCTGCCCGCTGCCTTGACCGCACGCTGATCTGCACCCCGGGTGACCAGTCCATTAGTGGACCTTCTCGAGGGCCCCTGCGACCGTCCTTGCACCCGCCGCGAGCACTGACCGGCTATGTTTAGCACGGGACAAGATTTGCACGAGGCGCGGCCCTGCCCACAGCACGTGGCGAAACTGCAGGAGTACAGGTGCCGGCTTCTCAGCCTGATACGGATATCGCAATGATTTTTTACAGCACGTGTACACAGCCAGATGATGGTACCGTTTGGGGTCCTTAGAGCCTGTGTATCATTATGGTGATTCCGTAGATCGAGGGATCCCTCGCGCTGGTCCAGAACTTCCTACCTGGTGGCTCTTGGTACCACAGAGCAGCGGCTTGTCAGCAAAGGCGGTGGTTAGGTGAGTTTTGTGACCTCCAAATGACATTCCATTAAACGGTGTATGGTATCACGGATGCAGACGGCATTCCTTACGCCAGCCTTTTCAAGATCATCCGCCTAGCCGGAAGAATGTCGCCCAGTTGAGAGCCACCGCAGCGATCTGTCACGACGATAGCCACGCGCGGCGGGTCGGGCGGCCGGTCGGCGGGTCCGACCCGAGCGGCTGGCCGGCGCGACTGTCGGGTCGGCCCTGCACACGACCACAGGCAGGACTGCGTCGCTCGCCCGTCGCGAGCCGGCCGGTATGCAAGTCAAATGGGCGCCGGCGCGAGTCACTGTCCGGCCCGGCGCCTCTGCCGATGGCCCTCGATAGGGTCCCTGGAGGCGGGAGCCGGGCGCGGCCGGACCGCGCGAGACGTCGCTCCGACCGGGCGTCGCCGCCAGCGGAGGGACTTCACTCCACCGCAGGTCCTGGCGGCGACAGCGGCAGAACGGAAGCTCGACTGTATGAAAGGGATGTTTCTGATTGTCGTTAGGGCGAAGGAGGTGAAAAGTTCGAGTCCGTTCTCGGCGCATGTTAAGTGTGTCGCATTCTCTTAAGCTCTCTACATAAATGGCGTTAGTTATTTGCTTAGAAGAGAATTGGCTACTGCATGCGCGTACTTGCGGTTGGCTTGCGGAGGCGGCTTGTGGTCGGCTTGCGGAGGCGGCTTGTGGCCGGCTTGCGGAGGCGGCCGCGGCAGGGGATGCCCCTCGGAGCCAGGTATGGTGGGAAGGAGGGACTCCCGGCCTTGGTGGCTCTGGTGCGCGCGCGCTTACCGAGGATGGCGGCGTCTGGAGGTTGGCAAGACGTGATGACTTCAGGCATCATCCCGGCTACTGATGGAGGGTTCGTGGCGGAAGGCGTCCGCTCGCCGGCCGGTTCGCTGGGGTGCGGTAGGTAGTACCAACCTGTGCGCACGGGACGTAGAACTCCGTGGGCTCGAGTCGCATAAGAGGCCTTCTGATCTCGTGAGTGATGTGAGGGACGTATCTGCCACGCCAACCGTGTCGTTTGTTCGTCACGCTGTATGCACAGCAGCGGTGTCTGGTCCAGCGCCTATGCCATTATTCCATGAACGGGAAACGTTCGGGTGGCCGGTCAGGTTCGGCAGAACGTCCTGTTTCATTCCAGGCTGAATCCTAGGCTCTCAATCTCACGCAGACTGAACCATCGCATGCAGTTGCATCAAAGAGGCAGTAATACAGTATGGACCAGACGCGCCGGGCGTCCACTCCTCACGCTCTCGCGTCCAGCTGCCGGTGTGTTCCCCACCCCCTGTGCCCGTGCCTCGGCCCGTCCCTGACAGGCGTGTGCGGCCCGTCCATGTGCAGTCGTCGGTCGGCATTTCCGCCGCCGCGCCGGCGGCGCCACCTGGCGGCCGGCCGCACCGCCGAGCGTCTGAGCGGTGACTCTGAGGACGTTGGCCGCCTCTTCTCGGCGCCGGCCGAGACGGTGTTTGCTCAGCGTCCTGTTTGATTGGTGGGTCATGCCTCGCATGCGGCGTGTGGACGCTGCACGGCCACCATGCCACTTCAGTCACGAAGTCTGACTTAGCCGAACAAAAGCGACAATGGCGCCTGACGGGAAATTGCCTGCATCAGAACGTGACGTTGAGATAGCAACATGCTTTGTAGCCCTGACTTTGACTATGCACATCGATAGGTACTGTGTCAAGATAATTCAATCACACGCGCGCTCGTTTTGTATAAATTTGAGATTTGGTGTCAAAGATATTAGATACATTACCTTGGTCTGGCTGAAACAGCTGCGGGCTGCACGTTTGTACTTTTACAAACCAATGTTATGTCGTACGTAACGAACATGCTACGCGCGACGAACAGTAACCCAGCGCTTCCACAGAGTGAGACATTCATATTTGGGTATGCATGGCGCAAATCTTCATTTGTGCGTTCCAACACGCTAGGGTCATTCAGCACTGCTGAATCAGTGCTTGAGATCTTCCTTCGTCTTGAATCGTTCCTGGAATAGGTCCTTCAGTCTCCTCCAAGGCACTTCTCTCTTTCCACGTATGGTGGAGCTATGCCGCTGTCGCCCTAATGCTTCATAGGTTTTGCAAAGTATGCCTGCCACATGAGAGCGCTGTGGAGGAGGGTGAGATCGTGGTTCACAATGAGGCCACGCCGCTCTAGCGCGTCCATACGCACACGTAACAAGATCAGCGTAGGGCCTCGTTGCGTGTTGTGCGATGACCAAGCATGAGCCTTGTTACGTGCTACGCGGTAACCAGCATAGGGCCTTGTTACGTCCATGCGCACACGAAACAAGGCTAGCCACCGCGTCGCCGGTAATAGGGAGGGAGGGGTGGGGGCAGAGAGGCTCCGCTCGCTGGGCCGTGTCCTCGGCAGGGCGCCGCGGGGGGAGGGGGACTCGCCGATCGGCGCCGCGCCGCAGTGGGCCGCGTCCTCGGCCCCCGATCTGACGCCCGATGGCCCTGGCCGCACACGGGTCGACGGCCTGGCGGCCTGGAACTCCCAGCAGCGCCCGCGGCGCCGCCTGAGTCATGCCGCACGCGACTCAGGGCGCTTCTCTGAACGGCGCGCGCGGCGGCGGCCTTCCGCGAGCTCCGGTGCGACGCTGGCCGGGGTGACGGCAGCACATTGCGGCGGTATGGCAGGTCATTGCCCCTCTTCCCCCCCCCCCTCCCCCGCTATCCCGGGATGTCAAGGTGGCAGCCCGGCGGCGCCACGCTCTTGGAAAAACACCGACGGCCGGGTATTGTTAGCAGTGCTCACGCGGCGTGGACAGGACGCCTTCGCTTTGGTTTGTGCCGTGTGTCCGCATACGAGACCATTGTCTGGATGGATGCGCGGAATGCTGTCAAGTGTTCTTATGCCAGTTATAGCGCAGCCTTTTAGGTGCGAATTACGATGTTATCTAGCCTATCTTTCCTCCTCCCTCTCCTCCACTCCCCCCCCCCCTCTCTCTCTCTCCCCTCCCTCGTTTTCTCTTTTCACCACCTCTGTATCCCGCCCTCTCTCACTCCTGATACATCTCGCCGTCTCCCACCCTGCGAAGCCTCCTCCGAACCTATCACTTCATCTCCCTCTCTCTTTCTCACCCCTCTCAGTCCCCCAGGCTGCACGTGTCCGCCTGACCTCCGTCTCCGTTGACAGCGCTCCCGTGAGCCAAAGCGACCTCGGGCGGGCTGGCCGGGCGCGGCGCCGTCGGCGGCGGGCCGCGGGCACCCACCATGGAAGTGACGCCGTTCACGCACCTGGAGCCGCTGGCCTCGCTGGCCGAGCCCGAGGACCTGTCGGGCACCGAGAGCGCCGCCGAGCCGCTGCAGCCCGACACCAACCACGTGGGCACGACCAAAGCGTCGGCGGCGGCGGCGGACGAGGAGGCCGGCGCCGAGGCCGAGGAGCGCCTGCTCTTCGGCTGGGGCCGCTGCACGCCGCCGGCGCTGCAGCGGCTCGTCAGCCAGCGCACCTTCCTGGTCGTGTTCGTGGTGACGTGCGTGCTGCAGGGCATGTACTACACGTACGTGGTAAGCGTCATCACCACCATCGAGAAGCTGTTCCAGTTCCAGTCGAAGACGACCGGCATCGTGTTCAGCGCCACCGAGATCGGTCAGATCAGCGGTGCGCTGCTGCTCACCTACTACGGCGGCCAGGGACACCGGCCGCGCTGGATCGGCTGCGGCATCACCCTCTTCGCCTTCTGCACGTTCATGTGTTCGCTGCCGCACTTCATGTACAGCGAGCGGCTGTCGACGCTCGACCTCATCCAGGTGGACGTGGGCGACGAGGAGCGGCGCACGCTCTGCCGACAGCTGCCGGTCGTCGCGGCCGGCAACGTGTCTGAGCGCGTGCTGTTCCCGGGCGAGCTGAACGGCACGGTGTGGCGCGTAACGGACGCCGGCGCCGTCGAGACGGAGCCGCCCAGCGAGGGGATGCGCTGCGAGGACGACGTCCAGCTGACCACCCACGCCGAGATCAGGCCAGTGGTGCTGGCCATCTTCTTCGTCTGCCTGATCGGCGTCGGCGTCGGCCAGACGATGGCCTTCAACTTGGGCATCCCCTACATGGACGACAACGTCAGCAGCAAGGAGTCGCCCATGTACTTCGGTGAGTGGCGGTCCGGCCGGCGGGACCGGTCCCGTTCGAGCTGACGAGTGGGCTGTCCGAAGCGCTGTCACGTGGGTCTTCTCGCCACGTGGGTCTCGTCGTCACGTGAATCTCGTCGTCACGTGGGTCTTGTCGTCACGTGGGTCTTCTTGTCACGTGGGTTTCGTCGTGACGTGGGTCTTGTGAGCCTTGTCGTGACGCGGGCCTCGTCGTGACGTGGGCCCTGTCGTCACGTGGATCTTATCGGCATGTGGGTCTCGTCGTCACGTGGGTTTCGTCGGCACGTGGGTTTCGTCGTCACGTGGGTCTTGTGGGCCTTCTCGTCACGTGGGTTCTATCATCACGTGGGTTTTGTCGTCACGTGGATCTTGTCGCCACGCGGGTCTTGTAGGTACGTGGGTCTTGTCGGCACGCCGTGACGGTTTGTGTTATGGCCGCTGTGAGTGCCGGGCGGATGTCTGATGGTAGTCACGCCGCGAGCCGGCGTTGTCTGCGATCTTCATCGTGGAAATGCGGATGCTCATGTGCCCCGTTTTATCCTTCATGTATGGTCGGTTTGCTTCGCTGCCTCAAGATAACCGCATACCGGCCTCAGACCGCGCCGTCGTGCTCGGTGCGAAAGAAACATGACCAAAAAGCACGACGCTCCTCGAAATAAGCCATCTTCTGCTGGTGACACGTGTTGGCAGTGTTTGACATCGTACAAGGCGATCTCTAGCAAGGCGACTTTTCACGATGGCATCGACGTCGTCTCCTGGCATTTTGCCACCGAACCACAATGCTCGTGCCCCTGACCGCAAAAGATCGTCACGAAACTTCGTGGTCTCCGTGCATCGCCACGGAACCACGCAAGGTCATCACGAAAGCAGCCACCACGACGCCTAACGGCGAGAGGTAGCCACCTGAGCACCTCAACACAAAACCTCGCCACATGAAACCCTACGAAATGTCGTCCCCAATGAGCTGCAGTTGGATCACGAACGGTGTGACGTGGCGGACTGTTATGTGGTACAGGGTACAGGGCCCTAGTGAAGAGCACCCGAGAATGCCCTGATGTAGCGTTTGTGAGGTTTGAGACTAAGGCGGTGCCGGCACTCATGGTCAGTTGGTGGACTGCTGGTGGGGCACTCTTGGCGACCGGAGTGCCGGAGCGCATTGAGCTCTAGCCAGCCTGCTCGTCTGCCCGAGTGGACCGCGCATCGTGAGCCTGCGTGCCGTGCCGAAGCGTGCCGCGGGCTGGAACGCCTCTCAATCCGAGCGAGTTTCCGCGCTGACCAGGAACAAGCCCTGGGCTTAAGCTCTTATAGAGGCGTTTGACTGAGCTGCTAAGCAAAGCGACCGGTCGAGAGTGAGTCACTGGCATGGCCGGGAGTTGTGGGACCAAGAGGAACCACGTGACCAACACCGACGAGGTGCGCGAGATTGAGGGAGCTCAGAACTAGGAAATGTACCGGTCTCATCATAAAAGAGAATGTATTCTAAGAACAGAGACGTTCCCGCAAGTCACGCACTCAGGTACGGACCATGTGTTGAAACGTTGCGTTTCGGAAGAACTGATCCGCGCGAGTGTTTATAACACGGTTGTGAACAATGAGATCTTACCCGACGTACTCTGGCCGGTTGCGACTTTTTGATTTAGGGTCATGGGGAAGAGTTCTTCATCTTTCTCAAGAAATTCTCAAAACATTCATCCCTCACAGACTAAAAGACCCAGGGCTGCATCTCGTGCTGCCCTGGTCCAAACTGACCTCCCTTTCGCCGTGAGGGAGACCGGCTGGCGGTGCGGACTTCCCCGGCGGCGGCGGTGGCGCCATCTGTCGCGGCGCCCGTCGCCGGCGTCGGCTCGGCGCCCGGCGCCCGCCCTCGCGCGCGTGACGCACCCTGCCCCTCGCGGTCCCACCGGCTCTGCGTGTTCTCTACCCGCGGCGTGGATAGCACGTGCCCAAGCGACTCGCTTCCAAATCTCGGGACTCAGCTCCGCCGTCGGGACGCACCCTGGGCGGCACGTGCAATGGAGTCTCTCGCGGGACACTCGTACTGCCCGGCGGACAGGAGCGGAGCACGAGCGCGGCCGAGGCGTTCGCATCAAGCTTGGGTGCAAACGTTGCGGAACATGTGCCGGAACGTTCATCGAACTCTTCAGTGCAGTTCGTGATGGAATGTGCACAGCTACTTACAAGAATGTGCAGCCTGTGCGTTTTGCAGGTGTTGCCTAGCCCCGCAACTGTGTCCTTTAACTAAACGTGTCCACTGCCAGGTAGTGGGCCGGTCCCCTCCCCAGCGTACCGTGCTTCCTCACGTTGGGTGTCTCCCCAGCTTCCCGCCGTAGGAGCGGGAGAGCTGAGGAACTATGGCCTCGTCACTTTTCGTGGACGTTTGACATTAATCATATGGTAACGCGTTGAAAAATCTAAGATTCCACTGACAACGGTACGTGCCTCTTTTTCGAACGTCCATACAGCCGTGCGTGTCGTCACTTCTCCGTCCGAGGGCCCGGCTGCGGCTGCGCTTCCAGTATTTGTACAGGGCATCGACTGCCGCTGACTGGCGGGTGACCATATAAGGCATCACACATTTCAGATGGACGCACCTTGTATGCGCCGTGACACGCGCGCTCGACCGCACTGGCTGTGGCTGTCTCTCACGAAAGCCTCGGCTGGCGCGCCTGACCTTGACCTTGACTCTCGGCAGCGTTCATCATCGGCATGCGCATCTTCGGGCCGGTGTTCGGGTTCGTGCTGGGCTCGCTGTGCACGTCCATCTACGTGTACCCGACGCAGCAGCCTAACATCACCACGCGCGACCCGCGCTGGGTCGGCGCCTGGTGGCTCGGTGAGTGCCGTTCGGGCGCGCGCGCTGGCCGACCCGATCCTAGTGGCTCAGTGAGTACCGTTCGGGTGCGCGCGCTGGCCGACCAGGTCCGGCTGGCCAACTCTATATGTAAGGAGCGCTGGCCCGGGAGATTCGGATCCCGTGCGTGGCGTCGCCGCCTGCCAAGGCGGAGGCTCCGCGTCATTTTAAGTGGTCGTCTGATGCGGCGCCAGAGTGAAACGTCAGCGATTGGCCGCCGGCGCGACGGCAGCACGAGGACACAGCAACGTTGGGCTGGCTAGTGGGGCTCAGTCGCCCAACTGTTGGAGAGTTTGTACTCGTGGCCGTTCCTCCAAAATTGCTGATGTCGTTGCGCGGAAAATAATACCAAATTATCCTTGAGCCTACTCAGCTCCCCACGTAAAGATTTCTTGGAAAAGTTCGGGTGGTCGAGCTGCCAAAATGGGCGTCTTTTAATGGCGAACTGTGAGAATTGGATCGATTTCAATCGAAGCTAGCGAGGCGCTGCTACACCTGCCATTCCGTGTTCTCCATCCATGCTCAGTCCCGACCTGGTTTGCAAGCCATTTCGTATACGTACCGTTACTTGAGCTGCTCGGGAAGTGCGTCATGCCACTTCCGAACATCTCACACGTAACCATGCATCGCAACACTCCTGCGGTGCACGGGGCACGTGCCGTTCAGATACTACTCGGTCACGTGCGAGGCATAACGTGGCGGGCCGCGAAGGCCGTATTTCTTTTTTTCCGGCCGTCACACGCGCGATAAAAAGACACCGCGATTCACATAAAGATCATTGTGGTAGGCCACCTTGCAACCGTCATGTCTTGTAAGTCCGTCATTTGGACAGCTAGTCTGCAGCGCTGTTATTCACGTTTGTCTCCACGTATGACCTACCTTATTTCACACTTACAGCATACCACATTTTCATTACGACGCTCATTTCACATTTCACGCTCGCTGTCGCCGGTGTCGTGCGGCGAGACTCGCACGAGACCGAAGCGCCAGGTCTCGCTGGTGTATCACCGTCCCATCCCAGCACTTACTCTTACATCTGCACTTCTTTTCGCGCGCGTTAACTGGACGCGATCTCCCTGTAATAGCTCGTGCGCACACTTCCATTGCCATGTCATGCGAGTCTGTCCGCCTGCCTCGCTGTTTGTCCATTCACGGGACCCTGGATCATTACTCGACCCGTATAACTATGGCTTAGGTGACGGGACTGCAGACGCTCGACGCTATCAGCCGTACCCAAGCGGTGAGCAAAGGCAAGGGTGTTGGATATCGTTCCCCGGTACTAATTCGGACTCACGAGGTTGCGTGTCGCATTTTATTCCCGTTATTCATCATCGGACTCCTGCAAAAAAGGGACTACAGTGTAAGTCATGGTCGTAGGGCGTCTGCTCGGAAACGTGCCCATTGCTGTTTACTCCCATGCCCAATTTACGGAGGTTCGAACCCGTCTCTAAACATCGATAAGCATGAGAAGCTGGCATTCTTCAAATTATGTCCTCATTACCCGAGTGCATTTGCGTGTAGCGAGCGCAGACCACCAACTGTAAACACTCAGCGTGGTGCGCGGTATCTCGACCTTTATTCAGCATCTTCGGTACTATTCCACCAAACTCGAGCACGCTATTGCGCATCCATCTCGCGAAGGGCGTCCTTGACCGAACACGGCCACCCGGACGCAACGGAACACCCTGTGTGGTCGGCCGCGCCCGTGCCAGGTCGACGTTCGGTGCCGTATCAGCGCGCAGTCAGCGCTAGCTAGCGGCCGTCGCGCGGGGGCCGGACGGCCGCGGCCCGAACAGGCCCGCGGCGTCCCCTTACGCCGACGGTGGGGGCCACCGAGGCCTGAGAGCGCCCCGGGGCCCCGCCGCGGCAGCACGTGGCCAGGAGGGCGTGGTGTCTGGCGGCGGCGCTCCCTCCCCGCCGCCCGGAGGCCGGCTCAGTCACCGCTGCCGGAGCCGGACCCCGAGACGCGAGAGCGGGTCGGACACCGCCGCTCCGCGTTGGCGGCGGCTGCGGTCCCACCGTGGTCATCTGCACGGACATGTTTGTCTGCGGTCTGACCCTGAGACGTGGAGAGCCGGTTCTTTCATTTTATTGCGGTGCACGTGACGGCCGTCTCCATCTTAGAAGCTTGTTCCTTACCTTACAAAACGTCTCAATCTATACTTCGTCTTTACGCTCTGATACCTCAGCTATTTGCGCTGCGGTAGCCAGCGCTGCAGTTGTAAATCGTGTAACGGCTGTCGAAAATTGAGGGCCTGAAAGCGTTGTGTCACTTAATGCGATTCATGTATTGCGCTGAGTAGTTATTGACAGATATCAAGATGCAGGGAGAATTACGGTCCGCCTTTGAAGGGATCCAAAGTGCAAAGTCTGCTCGATTATTGCAGTGCGACATGGACCCTGTCGTTGACCTGCGGCCCGCCGTCTGATGTACGTCTGTCCGGCAGGCATGTTCATAATTTCTGGCATGCTGGCACTGAACGCCATCATCATGTTCGGGTTCCCGCGGCGCCTGCCACGGCCCGGCCCGTCGGCCGACCGGCCAGCCAGCCCGGTCAGCCCGGCGCACGCCGCGCCCGCCCGCAACCCCAGCCTCAGAGGTGAGCACAACCGCCCGTAACCCCAGCCTCAGAGGTGAGCACACCCGCTCGTAACTCCAGTCTCAGAGATGAGTACACTCACTCGTAACTGCAGCCTCAGAGATGAGCACAGTCGTCCGTAACCCTAGCCTCAGAGGTGATCACACCCGCTCATAACTCCAGGCTCAGAGATGAGTACACTCACTCGTAACTGCAGCCTCAGAGATGAGCACAGTCGTCCGTAACCCTAGCCTCAGAGGTGATCACACCCGCTCATAACTCCAGGCTCAGAGATGAGTACACTCACTCGTAACCGCAGCCTCAGAGGTGAGCACAGTCGTCCGTAACCCTAGCCTCAGAGGTGAGCACACCCGTCCGCAACCCCAGCCTCAGAGGTGATCACACCCGCCCGCAACCCCAGCCTCAGAGGTGAGCACACCCGTCCGCAACCCCAGCCTCAGAGGTGATCACACCCGTCCGCAACCCCAGCCTCAGAGGTGATCACACCCGCCCGCAACCCCAGCCTCAGAGGTGAGCACACCCGTCCGCAACCCCAGCCTCAGAGGTGATCACACCCGCCCGCAACCCCAGCCTCAGAGGTGATCACACCCGCTCGTAACTCCAGCCTCAGAGGTGAGCACACCTGTCCGCAACCCTAGGCTCAGAAGTGAGCACACCCGCCCGCAACCCCAGCCTCAGAGGTGAGCACACCCGCTCGTAACTCCAGCCTCAGAGGTGATCACACCCGCTCGTAACTCCAGCCTCAGAGGTGAGCACACCCGCTCGTAACTCCAGCCTCAGAGGTGAGCACACCCGTCCGCAACCCTAGGCTCAGAAGTGAGCACACCTGCCCGCAACCTCAGCCTCAGAAGTGAGCACGTCCTTAGCCTGGCCCCAGAAATGGGGATACCCGCTTGCAACCCCAGCCTCGGAGGTGAGCACGTCCGCTCGTGCAACCCTGGGCTCAGAGGTGAGCACACCCGACTGCAACCCCAGCCGACTGGCAATCAACCCATGAGGGTAGAGGAGCATATAGGTCTAGTTAATGGGAAGGAATGTATGTCTGTATGTTCTGATGGATTTGAAATGAGCTCGCAGGGGGCATGCAAGGATCAAACAATTATTTTGTGATGTTAGATCTCAATCAAGTTGTGGCATATTAGAGTGCTTTAAGTCAGGTCATGCCCAAATCAGGTTTTGTCTCGATGAAGCACCGATGTCAGTCTATTCCGCTCCTGACTTTTATGCACAACGAAGGGCTCAAGATTATGCATCCTGAAGCCCCCGTCAGATACTCTCGCATCGAGATTCAGGCAGATCGTGTCATCTCACGGCTGCTACGGCTGCTCTTGTGCCCTGTCGCAATCATGGGGCCTCCGTCGTCCCCCGTCGGCGGCGGCAGCGTCGCCCGGCTCTGTCGTTCTCCCGTGACGGATGTGTGGGCCCGGCAGAGTTCCCGAGAGCCGTCAAGCACCTGCTACAGAACGACGTGCTCATGTTCCGCACGGCCTCCAACGTGCTGCACGTGCTGCCCATCGCCGGCCTCTACACCTTCCTGCCCAAGTATTTGGAGACGCAGTTCCGGCTGACGGCCAACGCTGCCAACATCATGGCAGGTGGGCGGAAATGTTCCCGAGTCTGGACGGAGGCCTCGACCTCCGGACAGAGACGGCGCCCCAGGCATCTGAGTCTTGGCCGGGCACCTCCGACTGCTCGAGTACAGCAAGCGCCGAGTGGGAGGGGCACTTGAGAAGGAGGCTGGGCGCTTGCCGACCTGGGAAATTGGGGCAAGGGAGGGAAGAGGGGGAGGGGAGTGCAGGGAGTGTGTGGGCCTTTACTCGTGTGTGTGTGTTTAGATGTGAGTAAGATGCGCATGCTCTCGCAAGGTCTGCAGCACATGGCTAGGAGCGTCGTACGCCGCTGCGAGAATAGGTCGCTTCCGACGTTTAACCGTCAGCAACGCCCGCGTCTTTGCTGTGTGGATCGCTGGCTGGCTGCCTGTTGAAGGAAGGCTTGAAATAGCTCCGTCATGTAATCTACGCTCCCATCACCCAGCCCCCGGAAGCTCTGACGCTAATGACATGACACGTTGCATACGTTGGATGTAACTCAAGTCACACGTGTGAGGCGCGTGTGAGGCACGTGTGAGGCACGTGCTCTAGCCGGCCGCGTCTTCCTCTCCGCCGCGGTCCCGGTCTGCGCGACAGGAGAGGTGACTGGCGATGGTCGCGTGTATGTTGGAGCTGGCGTTCGCTCCCGACGCCCAGCACAAGCGTGCGTGGTGCGCTGGTGGGCCTGCGCTGTCCACCACACCTCCCGCCTGACCTTGCCGTTCGGCGGCGCAGGCCTGGGCGGCATCCTGGTGATGTTCCTGGGCATCCTGGGCAGCGGCTTCTACATCCGGCGGTACCAGCCGTCGGCGCGCTTCATCACCGGCTGGATCGCCATCTCGGCGCTGCTCTACTCGGCCGGTAAGACTCCGTCACAAGCGTCAGTCACGACTCACCACTCACGACTCACGAGTTCACGGCGAACTGTCTGTGGCCTGCAACCCACGGACCAGTAATTCGAGTCGTGTGGCGTGGCCGAGCGAGGTGAAAACAGATACGAGATGCGTCAATTACATTCACGTATAGGTGGCGCCAAACCCATGCCAATGGGACAGGAGAAATTTGGATGCCCATTGAAATGAATGAGTTATTAGAATCGGGAAGCCCGTGCGACATTAGGGTCTAACTGGCAGTGGTCACTGATTTAGTGCTATCACTTGAGCTCACGAATCACATTGCTTAAGTTTTGCGAAAAACGCGCATGTCTTGAACGGATATCGGTCACAGTGACGAGATAACGCGGCTGTCTAGTTTGAAGGCCCATGTGTCTGGTTTCAAGCCACACAATGCGTTGCATTCGGTGCCGACTTTTCAGTGGCTGACACTGGCTGCTTTCGGGCCTGTTGCCGACGTACCCAGGGGGTCGCACATTGTTAGGATCGCTTGAGGGTTGGCGGACGATCCGTACGTCTGCACCATGCGGCTGGCTCGGCGCCGGCACCGTCTGCGGCTGCGAGGCGCGACACCAGTCCTCGAAGCGCCCTCAAACGGACGGGTCCACGTTGTACGCATGGGCACGCTCGACTGGGCGCCCGCATCGACCGACCCTGGCGCTGGTGCCATTGTTCCTCCTGATCTGCACCTGACTGTGCGGTTTCGCCCCGCGGCGACGCTGGGTCGTCGAGAACGGGCCCGGCCTGGGTCTGCTAACCTCGTCGTCCCAGCAGAATGTGTAACGCCGTGCGGTAATCAAATGGGGAAGGTGGTTTTGTTGACAGTTCAGTGTTTTAGAGCAATGGCGTTTGGCCAATGCATGGAAACGCCTCAAATTACAAACAAGATTTGTATCAATTGTCTGCTTGCTGTCATCGAAGCCCTCGTGATGTTGCCGTCCTTGATAACCAAGATAGCATTTATAGGTAGCTCAAAGTATTCTTGTAACATTTGGTACAAAATTTTTTTTTTGAAGTGTGAGACCAATGTGGCATTATCTCTGGTTCCCTTTTCACCTGGCTGAAATCTTACTTGCCACGTGCGTATTATTACATATAAACGCACATACATGCCTGTGTATGCATATAACTTGGATATGGGGAGGGTATACTAGGTATCCATTCAAGAGAGATACCTGGGAGTATTCCGGGGCATCCTTCTTGAATATGCCCCTTTACTTCTTTGCTCCTTTTTCTACGACTCCGATGTGAACTCTTCGTGTTGGTTAAAACAACGCTCATATATATATATATATATATATATATATATATATATATATATATATATATATATATATATATATATATAGCGACTTCTTTACCGGCCAAAACGAATAAGACATTCTGCTGTTCAGAAATGATCTTGACAGCGCCGACAAGCCTCAGGTGGCTGAATCTATCCAACAACGCATCTTGCCTGCTCAACGTTTCACCAGCTGAAGAGCAGTTAGCCTCTGCTGGCAGCCGGCGGTTGTGCTCGGCGACTGGACCATCTGGTCACAATGTGGTGCCCGGCGACTGCGTCATCTGGTCACGATGTGATCTGGTCACAATGTGGTGCCCGGTGACTGCATCATTTGGCCACCATGTGGTACCTGGCTGACAGGCAGCCGGGTCTGCCATTCCCTCTGCGGGCAATCACCTGCTGTCCTCTGTCACCCCACCCCTCCTTAGGATACACGCGGGTATTTTTATTATTTTCATTATTAATGAAGCATGACGTCATCCGCCAGGAAGTGTGACGGTCACGCCCGGCGGGGCTGCCAGTTCAGAATTTCCTCCCACTTCAAGTTCGAACGGCCCCCTAGCGGCCCCCTAGCAGCCCCCTAGCAGCCCCCTAGCGGCCCCTAGCGGCCCCCTAGCGGCCCCCTCGGCCGGCGACCTCGTCCCAGTCGCAGCGCGCCACCCGCAGATCGCATCTACGAGCGTATCGCGAGATCTGGCGTTCGGTTCCCGTTGCAGGAAACTTTCGCGGATTCCAGCTCGTAGCGGGGCGGGGCGACGCACTGCACTCGTCCATGAATGATCTGAGATAACTGGGTCACGAGTCGGGACTCGTACAATCCAAGGGCAAATATTTCTAAGCACTTTTTGTGACAAATTCGCACGAAACACGCTTTGCAGCCGACGGACAAAGATGATGGGTGGACTGCGTCGGCTTACACTTACCTGATTGCATAATAGCGATCAATGTAGTCTCAAGGCTTACATGTCAGGCTTTTGAACAATGAGTTGCTATTTGTCGTTGTACCCAGAAATTGACTATCTACGGCTTTTAAGGCGGGGCCGGTGACTGCTTTTTCGTGTTTGGCTGAATGCTTATCGACGTTGTTAGTACTTTAATATTTAATTCAGGACAACTTCTCTTCACCTTTTGTTCCTGACTTGCAAAAAGGCATGCATAAAACGCTGCCAGCCTCTCCAGAATGTGAAGCGGGGTATGTTTGATTACCAACGTGAGCATGTCATGTTGGTGAGACCTTGTACCTTGTGTACAATTACGCCAATGATGATTCCAAATACTGGGAATATGCCTACATGATACGTTGGTTTCAGGCATGGCAATCCTGATGTTCGTGGGATGCCACCAGGATGACTTCGTTGGCCTCCAACAGGGGTACGTGTTGCGTGTGTACCGATGGTGCTGCTTTCGCCGCATTTGGCGATAATGTTCTTAATAAATGCGAGCTGCATTCTATTTAACTGTACAGTATGCTGTAAATATGCCTCGTCGTTTTGACGGGCACGTGATCTCCGGGATCGTTTCACATCTCAAGGCTTGGACCACAGGATCGCTGACAGGTGAGCAGGAGCCGGGCAAAAAATTGACAGCGAAGTAGAATGTCAAGCTAAACACGTTCTCTTCTAGTTTCCCTGGCTAGGTCGCGAAAGAAGTACAATATTTTCCCTTCTGCTAAAAGGATTACATTATTTGTGAGATAAAAACACGTCATGATGCCGCAAGTCGAAGCGGACGAGCCAATTTATGCCTCGCTACCGAGTTGGTCTCTTGCTCATTTTATGCGTCATCACCCGGTCGAGGCCTCTCGGTGTGACCGGCGCCACCTGGCGGCTCGCCGGCCCCCTCCCCTCTCCCCTGCCGCCCACGCTCAGCTTGCTCTCCACGGCGCCGTTTGGCCATCGCCGCACCGTGAAGACCTGGCAGCGGCCGACTCCCGGGAGAGGGGGGGGGGCTGCACGGGTGTGACCTCTGAGGACCCAGGCCCGCCCAAACTGGCGCGAGGCGGAGAGCCGCTGGGGTGGGGGTGTGGGCCGGTGTGGGGCCAGCTGACAACTTGGCGTACAGGTCATCGATTTCGCCGTGTCATAAGCTTCAGTCGATTGGGCTCACTGCTATCTTAGAGATATTGAAACAGGTCGATATATGCACATGCAATGTGCGCCTTCTGTCTGCACGTGTGTCCTCCCAGCGGCTCCGTCAGCGTCTCCCCCTGTCTACCAACGTTCGGCCAGTGCCGCCATCTGTCTGCTCTTTCGGTCAGCGCCATTCGGTCACGGTTAGTGTTCCCCATCCATCTGTCTGTTTGTCCAGTCAGTCCCCCTCCCCGCCGTCTGCTGCCACCCGGCCAGTGTCGCCCCGCTTGTCCGTCTGTCCAGTCAGTGCCGCGTCCCCCCACCTGCGACCGTCTGGGGTACGGCGCTGACCCCCAGCCGGCCGCCGGCAGGTACGGCGCGGCCATGGTCAACACTACGTGCTCGTCCCACTGCGCCTGCCCGTCGGACGAGTACGCGCCAGTGTGTGGCGCTGACGGCTTCACCTACCTGTCGCCGTGTCTGGCCGGCTGCACGGAGACGGCGGCCGGGCCTGGCGCCCAGCAAACGGTGCGCGCTGGCCCCCCGCTCCGGAGGGAGCTGGCGGCTGGCGGCGGGCGGTCTTGTTGCTGCCTGAAATCAGGGCAACCGTAGTTACTGGATGGACAAGGCTCACGGGCATGATTTGGCTAGCATGAGTAAACACTGAAGTGTTTTACCCGATGCATTTATATGCTTGATATAGCAAGAAGAAAACGTCAGTTTGCCTGTTCTTCGTGATCGGATATTTTCATACCATTCGGCACTAGGTGGTGCGGTTGTTTGCCGGTTTTGCCACTGTAGCTTTTGTCTGACACGACGCTCCTGGGTGTTACAGTATCAGAACTGTAGCTGCATAGACGAGGTCAACACGGGGGCCACCATTGGCTACTGCCCCCTCGACTGTGATAACTTCTTCTGGTACGTATGACCTGGTTTGGCGGATTATCCGCCGAGGTGTCGCTGGGGTTCTAAGTTGATATCATCAGCCTTCAGCATTATCTGCTGAAGTGGTGCTGACATTCTTGGCTGATATGATCAGCTTCTAGCACACGCAGCCGGAACCCTTGCCCCGGAAGGACATTTTTCTATGCTAACCCAGTTCAGTTACACCACAGCTCTGGGTAATGCGCACCAGCTTACCACGCCCAACGCTCACCCAAGACACATGTGGGGAGAATGCGTTCGGCATTTAGTGCCGTTCACTCAGTAGAGGGCGCCACGATGCCGCACCACGGCTGTGGGTGCCGGCCTTCTGGTCACGCTGCCGTCCAAGTTCGTGTCACTGACGCCGGCCGTCTGTTTGTGCCGCCGTCCAATCTCGTGTCACTGAAGCCGGCCGTCCGGTCGTGCTGTCGTCGAAGCTCATGCCACTGACGCCGGCCGTCTGGTCGTGCTGCCGACCAAGCTGGTGTCACTGGCGCCGGCTGTCTGTTTGTGCCGCCTTCCAAGCTCATGCCACTGACACCCGCCGTCTGGTCGTGCTGCCGTCCAAGTTCGTGTCACTGACGCCGGCCGTCTGGTTGCGTTGTCGTCCAGGCTCGTGTCACTGACACCGGCCGCCTGGTCGCGTTGTCGTTCAAGTTCGTGTCACTGACGCCGGCCGTCTGGTCGCGTTGTCGTCCAGGCTCGTGTCACTGACACCGGCCGTCTGGTCGGGCTGCAGTCCAAGTTCGTGTCACTGACGCCCACCGTCTGCTTCCAGGTTCATCCCGATCTTTTGTGTGTTCGTGCTGATTCACTCGACGTCGGAGGTGGGCGCCATCCTCGTGACGCTGCGCTGCGTCGACCCGCACGAGAAGGCCCTGGCGCTCGGGTTCATAGCCGTCGCCATCGGCCTGTTCGGTGAGTGCAGAGGGGTTGGGGTTGGGGGATGGATGGGGGGAGGTGCTGCTGCTGGTGTCTCGTCGATAATAAAAGTCCCGCGCCCCCGGACACGTGACTTAGGTGTTATACTTGCCTCGGCGCGTGCACTCGGTGAACGTAGGGTGGTGGCCATCCGACGGAAATCAGTAAACAAAATGGAAGCAGGGCTCCCACGCCAATGGAGGAAATATGTAAGCTCAACATGAGTGATTTATGGACATTCTGTGAAGAAACCGGTCTTTCAGGAGTTAGTCATCACTCTGGTATTCACTTCAGATCACAGTCACCAAATGTATGGGGTTCGCACGCATTACGCATTTTTCTAACGTGAAGGACAGGTATTGGCGATATGTTACTACCGGCTTACCTTACACATAATAGCGTGTCACGAAGTACGCTTATTTTGCGGCTGTGATCTAAAAATCAACCGTTCTGAAAAGAAAATTATGAAGTATTTGAAAACTGTCCCAACCAACAGCCTCATGCCATGACGTTTTAACGTAATGAACAACGCTTGGTGATCGCCCTGGCCTCCTGCAACTGATATCATTTCAATCGGTTGCAATAAATTACTGCTACAATTTTTTCCATTCCGATTTTACTTGGTGAATGCAGATGAATGATTGTAATGAAATTATTAAGAGTAATTGCACTTGGTTGATACCAATTTTCGCTTGTATTCATCCCATGATCAGTGATGCTCTATCAATGTTTGCACTCGCTGAGATCATTAGCGTTACTGTAATCGAGGGCTAACGATAGCGCTCTCCGACGGCATGGGACGCTGCACAGGGTGGATCGGGCTTGTCATCAGGTATTGCAGATATGACGTGTGTGGATAGCGTGATGTCTCGCTGTACCGTCACGCAGAGGCTGTCCTCCGCGCTTCGGCGCGTCCCCAGCGCCGTTCCCGACGTGCGCAGTGCAATGTGCACCAGTGCGGCGTGCGCGCGCGACGAGGCGTGAGCGCACCGTGCCGTGAGTGGGACGCCGCGTCTGTCGGTGTTGCAGGTAACGTGCCGTGTCCCATCATTTACGGCGCCGTGGTGGACTCAGCCTGCCTGCTCTGGCAGACCAACTGCGACCAGCAGGGCGCCTGTCGGCTCTACGACACCGAACGGTTCCGTCTGCTGTTTTTCGGTACGTGCGTCTCACTGACGGCGGGGTGGACACGCACATTCGCGCGCAGCGCGGTCTAACACGCACGCGCTCAGCACGCACGCAGCTCGCGCACGCATTCGCACACGCCGCGACTGCTGACGAATGCTTGTGGTCAGGTACGTACGCAAACATGAACATGTTCTGTTGACATCCGCATTGCTCACCACCACATAAACATCCGGAACCGCGCGTGCGTGTAAGTTGTTACGCTGTGGGCATGTGTTCACTCGGGCCGGCCTAATTCCTTAGCCCGATGTTGTGACGTCACTGCCGACATACCGCACGTCTGGTCGTTATCGTGTTAGGCCAGGGATGGGTGCTTGCATGCACGCTTTCACTTGCATAGCCTAACTGCATCACGGGATTTTGACGAGTTGTACACAGGTGCCACAACAGAGCACATTCACTCTGCTGGTTTCCCATGCACGCGGCAGAAATGATCTGTGTTGCGCCTTGTTCTGTATGCCGGATGCAAGAGAGCACCCGCGATTCAAGCGATTTGTGCTTTGCTGCCTTGCTTTTCCGTTTAAATATAGTGATACCTTTCAGGGAAACCTGATATAGTGGTTCTGTAAGTTAACGCAAAGATGAAAAGTATTCATGTGAAAAGCGCTGACATGCTGTGCTTCCTTTTGTTGTGATGTTCGTAAAATGATGTGCCTCTATGGAATGCAAGTGCGACAAAGTGTTGCACTGAATTTTGCCCCGAAATTATGGAGCTACATAAACAGGTACCATATTTGTATTTAAATTCATATGTTTCGACACATGGGCGCAAATAGCCAGACCATCTATTTTCATGCTCGAGAACGTCTTGAACCTTGCTATGTTCTCCTTGCCTTCACTATTGTCGCACCTGTTGATTCTTGACAGACGCATGTATTACTGGCGAGCCCATACGGCGACCACCAGCCCATACGGCGACCGGAGTAACGCGCTGGCGACTCATTCGTGTATCAGGCTGTTGCAACACTTTTGTTGACATTCATTGTCCGCACGTTTATGTTAAGCCATCGACTGATCCAGAGCGTCCCGTTAGTATAGCACAAAAGGGTCATTCCTGAATACTTCTTGACGCCCTGCGCCTCAATAACACTAGATCTCTAGCATTATACCCCTGGTGACGCGTGACAAGAATGCCATAAAAAGTCCGAAAAAGTCCGAAATTGGCGTTTGGGAACCATTTCCGGGAGGCGTTTGCTGTTGCGCACTCGCCTAGTGAGGGGTTCAAATAAGCTTCAAGAAACAACCATGTCCTTTGTCGACCCCTAACGGCGTTGGCATGTAGCCGATAACCTAGGCAATGGCCTGCGCGGCCAGTCTCCTAGGAAGCGGTTTGGTCCCTCCCTGCTAACCACCCACCCTGTCCCCGCAGGCATCACTTCAGCGGTTATGTTCGCGGCATTTCTGGTCGACTGCGTCGTCTGGTACAAGGCCGGCAAAATCAACGCGTCGTCGCCGGCCGACCTGCACCAGAAGTCGCCGGCCCACACCCGCTCCCCGGGCGAGGTCGCGGGCCAACCCGAGGCCGTGCCCCTCAAGCACGGCCCCTGACGGGGTGTCAGAGACCGTACGCCACGGGTCGCCGAGACCTGCCGACAGTGGGTCCCCGCGCGGAAGTGGTCACCGGCAGGACAGCGTCGCCTGAACGGGGCAGCTGTGTCAGAGACTGCACCCCGGCGCCACGGCAGGGCGGGCGGGGCTGCGCCCGCTGCATCTGATGGCGGGCCGGGTACACGGTCCGCCGCGGCTGTGCCGGAGGCTGTACCCGTCGCCGAAGTCGCGTACGTAGCCGTACCGCCCCGCTGCGGTTAGTCCGTCTTACGCGCGGCCGTCTTGACTCACCGATAGACCAACGTATGCCACCAGACGCGCCGTGAGGCCGTGTGAACCCGTACCTGGCCGTGCGACACGTGAAACTCCGGAGCTGGCGGCGTGCGTAGTTCCGGGAAAGCCGGCGAGCGGCAGTGGCCGCGCGCGGACGGGTTGTCCACGTTGGAGTCCCGGCTCCACCGGGGCGGGGCCCCACCGGTCCCCCGCGGGCCCAGAGGCTGGGTCCGGGAGTGTTCAGATCAGTGACTCGGGCCAGTCCGGTCTCTGTTCAGACCAGTGACTCGAGCCAGTCCGGTCTCTGTTCGGGCTAGCGACTCGTGCCAGTCTGGTCTGTTCGGGCCAGTGACTCGTGCCAGTCCGGTCTGTTCGGGCCAGCGACTCAGGCCAGTCCGATCTGTGTCTAGGCTAGTGACTCTGGTCCGTCCGGACTGCGCCCAAGCTAGTGACTCGAGTCAGCCAGGTCCACTTTCCATGTCTGTGACGTGGCTCAGTCCGGTCCGCGCCCAAGCCAGTGACACGTGTCAGTCCGGTTTGTGCCCCAAACCGTTTGTGGGTTGTGGGCGGCTCGAAGCCGGTCATGATGTACGTCCTCAGGGGAGAAACGTCGGGCAGTGGTGCGGAGTGCCTGGTCATGTTCCCTGGACCGACCTGACCTGACCCGGTATGAGTGGCTCTGTCCACCGCCTCGACCCCGGCTCAAGGGTCGACAGAGCGATTTTGATATATCCATTGCAGCCGGTACGCGCTGCGCGTGCATTTACCATCTGTGTCATTGTATACTTGAAACGCCGAAAGCGTCAAATTTCGTGTGCGCGTTGGCTTCCATGGTTCGGCTCACCAGTGTATCGTTGTCATGTGCGCACGCCGTCGCGGTATTTGTTGTATTATCGGTCTCTTTTATGATCTGTTTACCTGCTAAGCTGCGACTGTTTAACGTTGTTTAGATGTTTTAATTCTTCGTCGTCTACCGTACCCGTCTTGTTCGATTCGGAAACGTTATAGGAACTCGGCTACATTACTTTAAATGTCTCGCGGCTTCCGATAGTTTGAGCGGGGTTGATCGAGAGGTCGTTGCCCCCTCCGCCCTTGGTCGAGAGGTCGTTGCCCCCTCCGCCCCGCAACTGTGCCGTCCAACTTTAGCCTAGACCGCGGTCTTACTTCGCAACCTTACCAGTTGCTTTGTCTTTTGTGAGTTTGCAATATTGCGATCGTCCGCTCTAATATCCAATGCCAGATTTGTTGTATGTGGTGTCCAAATACGAATCATGTACCCCGTGCCAGAGGTGTTCCTTCCAATAACATGCTTACTGGGCCGGCACGGTCGGCACGAAGATGACCGGTTCCCACCAAAAAAATGAACCGACAAAAGACGAATCGAAAAAGTTCAACGCAGATAATCGAAACGGAAAAAATCGAATAACAAAAAGCCGGAAAGGGTACAAGAAGTCGCAAAAAATGAAGCAAAAAAGAAAAATAAAGAGGTAGAGAGAAAGATAAAAGCACAATTGGAAAGAGTTTAATGGCAAAATGTCGAAATGGATGAAGTTCAAATCTGAAAAGTCGTGGGATCAAAAGTCAAATGAAATAAGAGTCAAGTGAGAATAAAAGCCGAGTCGAAGAAAGTCGCGAGGCAAAATATCCGAAGGAAGAGACGCCGATAAGGAAAAGCTAGATCAGAAAACATTTCAAAGGAGGGAAAGTCGACATGCATACATTGGGATGGAATCTATTCCATTTTGCGTACATTGATATGTTTACATCCATGGGGATATTTACATGGATCGGGATATTTACGTGCATTGACATGTTTGCGTACATTGGGATACATTTGAATTGGGATGCAAGTACACGAACAGGTAGCCAAAGAATTTAAGGGCAGGAGAGTCACCAGGGCCTGACACCTGGTATGGAAGCAAATGTCAATGTTGCACTGGAACGCGGCGTGGACTCGGTTGGGCTCCGTCGCCTCGCATCCCAGGGCCCTCGAAGCCAGGCCCACCCGCGTGCACCCGGTAAACGCCCGCGGCGGCAGCCAGCCTTCGCGCCCTCACGACCGAGCCGAGCGCAAGGCGCCTTGAGACTATCAGACGGCCGATCAGCCGTGGGCACCCTGCCAGCTGCTATCTATCAACGCTCCTGAACGTTGTCTCCCCAGCTATTAGCTGGGGCGGTCGTGAGCAAAGGAGGCGGCCACGGCACGGGGCGGCGCCGGTCGCAAACCCCGTGTGTTTGTTAGTTCTGGTCCTCGATAGACACGTACCTGGCTGACAATGGTGGTTCCTGGTTCGCACTTCTCCCTGCCGAAAACGGGTTCTTGGAGACCGGGTGCTCCTACCACAAGCACCACCTGCTGGTTTCTGGATTCTGGACCTGGACCTGAATTTTGTTGTTCTGCTATCAGTGCATCCTGATTTCCGATCCGCACTGTTTTTCGCAGTTAAAGATATCGGTTCCTGGTTCCAACTGTTTTATTCACAAACGACAGAAACTACTTCCTGATATTTATATATTTTCCACGAACACAAGACCCTGATTTTAATTAGGCTTTCACAGGCACCAGAACTTGGTTCTCACGGGCTTGGCGCAAACACTAGACGCAGGTTTCTGGTACCCAATGTTTTACTCAGGAAACGCCAGATGGTACTTCCTAACTTTCATTGGCCTATTCGTGGACACTAGCCCAGGTTACCATTTGACAGTTATTGAAGAAAAATTGTTCAAAGTAAAAGATATATTGCATAATCACCCGTCATATTCTCGAATGCAAGGTGCATTACACCAGTAAACCGTGAATATGCCCGATACCCACTGGCTTCTGACGATAATTTCATGTAAGATTTTGTTCTCGCTGGTTTCCTTCATCTCCCTTTATCCTCATGGGTTTTTGCTTATTTTTGTGACACATTTCAGGTTAAACCTGTTTTCTTGATGTCTCGGCTGAATTCCACCCTGGTTCTTGGTTCCTGCTGGATGCCTTGGCTTTATGTCAAGCTGGATCTTGGGCTTTGGTTGCTTTTTCAGCACAGTTCGGTGTTGAATCCTGGGTCTTGATGCGTCTTACTTCGTTTGATTTCAAACTTGTTCCTGGACACTTCCTGGTCCCAGAACAAGGGACTGGTTCCCGAGAAGAGATATTAGGAATCAGGCACATGTCTGGTCGCGAGGAGAAATGTGACTATTAAGCTATGTCAGTAATTACCTGGATGCTTAACGGCATACATATGTTTCTTCTGTACTTTTATCTGTTTTCTCACGCATGCAATAGATTTCGTTTATAATAGATGAGCTATAGACCGGTAAGTTTGACAATTTTCAGAACATGTTACTTGAAACGCTGTTCGGTTTTTAACCGTGCAATTATCCGACTGCCTTTGCAGCGGGGTTCGTCCACAGGTAATACCAAAATGTTGACGTGCCCTCGTCGACATTTAGTTTTAGTTTCGATCTCCTCCCCGTCCACTTTCATCTCTACCTGTTTTTTTACCCTTGACTTTCCCGAGTGTGAGTGAGAGTGATTTTTCAGCACAACATTCCAGGATTCCTGTGGAATTTTATCCTTCTGGACTTCCCGCCTCCCCTCTTTCCGCTTTGATCTTTATGCCTGCCGAACTTTATCTGTTTCGGCTTTTTGTCTTTCGACTTTTCTCTGATACGTCTTCCATCCCTGTCGACTCCTTTCTTTGTCGGCTGTCTGCCGCTCTACTTTTTAGTTCGACTTTTTCCATTCGACCTTTTCCATTCGGCTTTTTGTCCGGACACCAAGATGGACAAGTGGATCGCTCCCCACCTGGCAGCGAGTCACCAGCAACGGGCCGCATGCTTTCAGTCCAACAACTTCACCTGCGGTTCAGGCCGCAGCTTTCTCTAGTCATGTTCAAATCACCTCCTGTAGTCATGTTCACATCTTTATCAAACGTTGAGTCACATGTTCAAATCACCTCCTGTAGTCATGTTCACATCTTTATCAAACGTTGAGTCACATGCCGCCACTGAAGCTTGTTGATTAGCATTCGCGGTGCTATTTTTAAGATAGATGACTAACTGACGCCAATTATGCTGCCGAGAACAGCCTACATCGACACCATGGTCACGGCATGTAAGTAACCGCTTCAAATACGTCCGGAGGTCTTACGCGGTTCCTTTTGACAAGCTGTGTACACTGGTAGGTTACTTTCCTTCGTGAGGTCAATAGCCGAGCATTCTGAACAGTGTCCAATGGAACGAAGTGGTTTACAGTGTATGGGGTTTTAACCTGAAATAACAATTTTGAAGCTCATTCAGCGCAGTTCACAGCCATGCCTTTTTGAGACGTGATGTCTTTTTTTCTGAATTTGACGTCCGTGAACCTGTGTAGACCACCTCGCGCAGATCATTTCAAGTCACCCAGACATGCATGACGTCAAACGTCACGCGAGTGCCGTCATTTCAATGGCCATGAAGTGCTCAAGGCTAGCACAAATATGACCATGGAATTATTCGTGTCTAGTGCACGTCAACACGCCTCGTGGCATCAACGAACATCAGTTGGTCTTCAATTGGCTCAACGCTTGAACGTAAGTTTCGAATATGAATCACGTTTTGGGCTGCGCGAAGCAGGAATTTGGGCGGCGTCACGAGTTATGGCGAGGTTCAGATTGGGATTGAAATAACTTTCAGCGTCACAACCGAGTATGCAAATGCAAGTAGACAATAAAGAAAAACGGCGGAATATATACGAACCGCAGGAGAAAGGCCCAAAAGGCGAGAACACGACAATATTTGGGCTAAAACGCTCACCGCCAAACAACCTACATTTCGGCACGTTGATGTACCGCAAGGAAGTTAGTCCGTCCGCTACAGTGGCAGTTCTGACACGGCCAGTCTGGCAGCGATTCCGACGTCATAAAAACGTTCCATGACGAAATCAAATATGACGCATCGAGAGACTTCTCTACTAAATAGTGAAATGTTGTTGTCTAGACGAGTCTTTTACACTCAAGGGAAACCCACAGACACAAAAAGCTTATTTTATCATATCTGATGCTTCCTTCAATATCCTTCAAATGTGGAATATTTCATAAGTTGTTAGGTGAATTTTCGAGGAACCTTATACGTGAACAAAAGACGGTAGTAATAGCCTCATTTCCTGGAGAAAAACCGGGAGTTAGATATAGATGCGTTGATATCTCGGCAACATGTCTTTATGGAAACGAATGGCGTAAGCACAAATGTTCTTTCTGCTATTCGTTTCGATAAAATAATGTTGTCAAAATATTAACGCAGCTGTATCTCCATTCCCCTTGCTGTTCTCCAGGTAATAAGGCTATTACTATTGTCTTTTCTATGTGGAACATTCCCTTCAACTACAAAACTTCTGGTTTTTTTTTAAATATTTAGTCCGATTCCTTGGACCGAATGGATTTCTTGGACCAGAGCTCACACAAAGCAGTGTTTGTTGAGTGAACTCTGATCCATACCATCCGATCTTCAAATTCCAGGTCAACGACATAATTTGGTGACGCGAGCATAAAGGAAATGTTCTACACTAGAAGATATTGAAGCAAGCATCAGATATAAGTTCACATATCACTTTTGGCATGTTTTTAAGTGAAAAAGGTTGCTTTAGATAACACGACTTCTCTGTGCAGTAAATATGCTCCTTCATATGCCATTGTTTGGCTACGTCATCGTACCTTGCACCGTATTTACTAAGGGCCAGTTGACAGCAGCTATATCTGAAAATCGTGCTCACGAACGCCAGATATGGACGACTGGGCAATTATATTTTTCTTGGCCGTGATCGCCGCATAGTCAACGGGATGACAGGATTTGAATGACGTTATCATGGTGTCATGGATGCCTGGGCGACTTTGAAATAGCCTCCCCGAAAAAGCCTGCACATCTTCGCGGGCATGTAGCTCAGAAACTAGAAGGGTGAAGGCCTTAACAAGAGCGGAGCTGTGAACTGCACCGAATGATCTCATGATGGCTGTTTCAGTTCAAACCCTATGCAAATGCAGAGCACTCCATTTTAAGCCCTGCAATGTTCAGTGCGCTCCACTCTGCCCTTTGACGTCATCTGACCATTGATGCATCACTGGCCATAGCCATAGCACTTTGCCACAGCACATTGAATATACATAAATTATGCCAGAAGAGAATGCCTGACATTTTACATCCCAGAAATCAATCTTGAAGGGAGCGTTTCACATTTCCATGGGGTTTTGAACCGACATTGCCATTTTGAAAACCCTTCCGTGCTGTTCACAATCCTGCCCTTCTTAATAGCTGAGCCCTCCAGTTTCTTAGCTACACGTCCGCGAAAATGGGGAAAGGTATTTCGGTGAGATCATATCAAAGTAACCTCGCCTTACATGACGTCATAATAACGTCATTTAATTGATCTCATTCCATAAACCATGCTGTGATCAAGGCCAAGAAAAACATAATTGTCGAGGCGCTCATCCTTGGTGTTTGTGAGCCTGATTTCTAGAACGCACCGTCCATTGACTCTCAGTCAATGTTGTGCTGTGTTTGATGGCGTAATCAAACCATGACGCATTGAGGAGCATAATTGGTAAAGAGAGAATTGTGCTGTCTAGTGCGGTCTTTTCCATTAAAGAATATACCAACAGTCTTAAGTGAGCTCGTTTAAACATAGCTGATGCATGCTTTAATATCTTCATATGTAAAACATTTCCATCAAAGCGCGCGTCATCTTATAAGTATAGTTGTGATTGGTAACACGTATCATGCACAAATCATGCTAGAAATGAAATTCTGACGTTTTGGCGTCATAGATGTAAAACGTCAAGTGCATTTTATCCAAAGTGAAACCTAATGGGTTTTAGGTAGAGGCCAACTACCGTGACCCAGGTGGCCTCTGGCTCTACGATTAGTCTCATTTTTGGTAAACCGGCACCTGAGAGGTAGTTCGTGAATAAACAACTCGTTAATGGAAAACGGACAGCCTTGCCCACAATTCAGTCTCTGGAGGTATTTACCCCGAAGAGATTGGATAAGCCGTCAAAACATAAAAAAGAGTTCACCCCACGCAGTCGTGACCCCCGTTAAACAAATCATTGTGTCTTACCTTAAAAAAGCTATTTTAATGCCTGTTGGTGCACACAATACTTGAGCTCCATACCAATGACTTCGTTTTTTACCTAATACTACAATAATGGCACGTGAAAAGGTTTGTACTCGGTGAAATTTAAATATTTCACATAAATGTCATGTACACCGCCGGAACATTCCGATCAAATGTCCTTTACGACCGAATGCGCACAGCACTGGGCAAATCGGCCTGTTGCAATGTGCTTAGTGTTACCGCTGAGTTCCCTGCTGGCCTTTCAAACTCGATTATCGATATGATCACGACAGGTACTTGCGGGGCCCAGCCGGGTCCTCGGAACTGTAGAACGGTAAATCATTAAGAAGCCAAAGAGGTATTTTCACTGCCTGTATGACACTTTTTATATCGCTAGTGCTACCAATAACGATATGAAAAGTACCACGCAAGCAGTGAAAACACTTCTTTGTTTTCACAACACGCAACGGCTCGAGTTGCGTCAGCGTTCGATTGCACCGACGTTCAGCCCGGTTTTTCTTTTTCCTGCCGTCGCGGGCGGCCTGGAAAGTCACGCCCGACCGATCTGTTCCGGCAAAGGTTACCTGAACTGTCGGGGCGTCCAGCGAATGTTAACGGCGCTTGGTCATCCGGATAAGCAACGAAAGAGGCGTCGCAATTCTGTAAAAGTATATTGTTCCAACCATCTTGATTGCATTCAAAGAGAGCTTTCGGGATAATCTCTATCCCGTCTTAAGCCTTGTTCAATGATATTCATGAAAACAGATTTAGGTGCGCATAAAGAAAACCTAAAAAGTCACGTGCGCTCTAGCATACTTATCCCTCCGAGGCAGCGAAAGCAGTATGCATGGCTGGTTTGTCAACGCTGCGGCTGAAATTACAGGTGAAACCAGCGGTTTGGAATGCTTTCTACATGCGCACCAACTTGTTTCGTGAAGCGTTAGGAAGAACCATTCTCCGTTGCGTGGTTAGTTTGCCTGCTCGCTGGGCGCCTATCCTACCTATCACTGCGAGACCAACAACTCAGGACTTACGGAGACCACAACGCCGGGAGTCAGTTTTCTGTCTGCTATATCGCAAGCGCACGTGTTTCAACCAATTGTATGTGTATTTTGTCGTTGTTGCATTCGAGAGTAAGGATGGACGGTCCTCGAACGAACAAGGGTTGGAGGGATCCATGCCAATTTTGGAGCCTGTTTTTACCTATGATGGTAAAAACGATGGCGTTCAACCCGCGCGCAGTTTGACAGAATCCGGCCACGCCCCTGATTGGTATTTTTTAACAGGAAAGCACGAGTGAACATTCGCGAGGTGAAAAGCGTCCGCTGTAATCTGTTACAGTCATGTGATTCCTGGTCAACTGCATTTTTGCTTCTGAACACGTGATGCATTATAGGAAAGAGGGGAATTGTAGAGTTTTTACTCTGAGCTTAGCTGTACCATAACTACTGAGGAAAGAGCTAAGATGTGTACATCTGCAGACGGCTATACCCTTCAAGTATTTATGAAGTGATAGACTTTTGGGGAGAACGTCTTCGTTGTTTGGGAGATAATCTCTGAATGAACACTTCAAATGATTCGTCTACCGCTCTAAGATAAATTGTATCCCATGGTGGTGGAAGCTGCATCGATTTTTATCTGGAGTAGGTCGCATCGCAAGCACGCTGAATGCGTTACGATATGTAAACAAATGGTGCTCGTCCCTGCTATTTCGTAATTCATCGTGGTTACGATTTAACAAATATGTGACGTTTCTAACCAGCAAGTTTATATTTTTCAGCTACAACCACCTCGGTTTGGTTCCTAAGGCAGGAATTATGGATCTAAATAGGTACTGAAAATGGCGACTTATTGTCTGGATGAGTATAAGCCGTGGCAAGGTGTCACGGCAGTTATGTCAATCATGCCAGTCAATCACTGAAGTAAATCAGTCACCGGCATCGTTGTCGGCATATTGTATCAGAGATACATGTCCCATGCACAACTGATACAACACGCACCGCCCAATATCTTGGAAGGAAGTTCGCACGACACCGACATCCTTGATGAGCAGAAGCCAAATGTGTTGCACCATATGCTGTCCATGACCTTCCCACCACTCCGCGTTACATGCATATTTGTCGCACTAAGTGGGCGATAATGCGCTAAACACACATTTTCATTACTCGCTAGAGCTGCTAGCGTTACGCAAAGAGTATATTTGCTGCGCTCACCTCAAGGTGCGTGCGTGCGTGCGGCCGGAAGTAAAATGGAAGATGGAGGGCGCTACTGTGCGCCATCCGAGTGACCCAAGGCCGACACCTGTCGCTTAGATTTATAGATAAATTATAATTAGATTAGATATAAATTATTTATAGATTATAGATAAATTCCCTCGATGCTGCTTGGACATAATGCAACTCACCCTACTCCCCGCTATTTTCTGATAGCTTCTGGACTATCTCAGTCAAAGCAATTAAACATTAAAAATTAAAGAAAATTAACAAATAGAAATCAAGTGGGATAAATCCGGTGAAGCATTCCGATGGGAGAAAACAGTTAAAACCAAGACCAATTAAAACAAAACAACCCGAAAATAAAGTGCCCAATCAGGGGGCTTTTTTGAGAGGGGGAAGGGGCACCAAGTTCTAGAAGGAACAACAACGAGGCGTTCCCCTCCCATGACGAAATCATGGATCCGCTCCTGAACAGGGCTCACCATGTTCCGAGTTTGCCATAGACTTTTACGTTCGCTACAGTCAAGACATCTAGGAGCCTTTGACAAGCTTACCCATTCTTAATCACGGTGCATCCCCAAGGCAGCCCACCACCAAGCTATTTTTCAGGCCTACGGTAGCTCCCACGCTTCTGGGCTTTTAATCAGCTCATGCTTTGGGAACGAAAAGAGTTCTGCTGCACTCTCGCATGCAACCTGCTACTGGGCTATCATCATACACAACAATGGCTGACAGAAGCCTCAGGCCAGTATTGAGCGAGTTAATAATTTGGTGGCAACGGACACCCAGTAGATCACGCCATTAAGTGACAACCATTTTTTTTAAAAATCGTAGGCCACTTACCAACAATTTCACGCACGTGCCGTTCACAGGCCTTAGTGAAACGACGGCGAAGAAAGGGAAAGGTTCATCAAAGTTTTGTTTCAGCGTAATCTCGATTAGTCCAAGGAGCTCAGTCCGAAAGACGGGACGAATTTTGGAATTGGGAGCATTCGCATGTAACTGCGCCACATGCTTCCCAGCGGCGTGTCTGGTGTCCGTAGGTGGGCGTTCCTCAAATGTTCATTGCAACGGTGCCGGATAGGACGCTTGCACCCGTTTCCATGAAGCTTGCCCCGCCTCTCTGTGTCACACAGCTTGCACGTGATTTTACGCACCACGCTTCCGAACTTACATATACCAACCAGGAGGTGGTTACTCGTTGGTGGTCCGGTGGATATGGCAGCTTTGACACCTTTTATACCTGGATTTTCTTCTATCTTTTCGTTTTCCCATAATTTATTCTGCCCTTTCTAGATCAACAAGTCCGCAGCG
Source organism: Pollicipes pollicipes (assembly GCF_011947565.3). NCBI lineage: Eukaryota > Metazoa > Arthropoda > Thecostraca > Pollicipedomorpha > Pollicipedidae > Pollicipes > Pollicipes pollicipes. Next base: position 41,011,920 of record NW_023596576.1, on the reverse strand, counting down.
TTAGCGGGTTTTTTCCCGCGCTTTGGAAACGTTGTGGAGGGTGGTGCGAGTTGTATCACGGCCGGGTAGTATCGGGGTGATTGAGTCCCTATGCGACGAATAGCAAACTTGACTCACTCATTTAACCCACAGCAGCGTCCTTTTTTGTCAGTGTACTTCCAGCTGCATACGTGCGCGTGCGTTGGGTTAGGCGCGCCATTTTTCTGGATATAATTTGATGTATTCTAGTGTATTTCATGCGTTTTTTATGTATTTGATCATATTTTGGTGTATGATGTATCCTTTTAAGTGTCTCCGCACCGAATACCAGGCCACCCTCTTCGTATCGCCAAAATAGCAGCTGTTAGGGAGCAACATGAAAAATGGTGAAAAGAAGCATCAAAAAAGAATCGCACTCAGACAAGACTTGTGAACCCATCAAATTGAAAGCTTCAAACTACGATTAGCATGATGACTGGTTCCTGTTCCCTTGCTTGCGTGCTGTTTGGTGAAAAGTTGGGTTGGTAACAGGTGAAATGTGTCGTGACAGGCTTACATCCTTGAAACTGGATTTTTATGAGATCAAGTAGCCTTAGATATTAGTCTTCCGGCACCTCATAGCTACTGAAAGGGAGACCACTGCCAATTGTAAAGCACAGGGCTTGGCGAAAATCTTGATGCTTCGAAAGAAATGTTCAATTTTGTCGGAATGTTATGCTAAACATAAACTTATCCGAACTAGTAACACAACTCGGTTTTGTTTTTCTTTCAGAAAAGCTGACTTGCTGTTAGGTTCATGGCTATGGTCGGTAACCTTTCACCCATGATTACATCAATACCACAGGTACTTTTCAAAGTTCCTAGATCCACCAGCCGACCTAGAGGGGTATTGGGTAAGGAAGAGGCAAGAGTTTGCATTTCGTGTCAGGTATTCCGCTGCTGCCAGCGATGTCATCACAAGAATTTGAGCATACGTCAGCATCCGCAGTTCAGGCCGGCCAGGCCATCCTAGTCACGCCCTTAACAGGCTTACATATTTGCAGCCGCTGCCCCTCTCCGTCCCCATGCTCGCAGCGTAATCTAGATAATGCCTCGGATTCCGCTGACCACATTTGCGTCATAAGTACGAGCAAGGCCACAGGCAGCGTGAGCTCCAGTGTCAACTAACGGGCGGTGTTGCAGCCTTACAAGTCTGCCCGGCCGAACCCCGGCAGCAAGCCCCGGTGTGATGCGTGTAGCATGCGCATATGATGCATGTAAGATAACACAACATGATGATGCTTGACGAAAGAGCATATGCCTTCGGTACCCTCTTTTTAATACGAAACTGCCCAGGAGGGCCCATGTGAGGAGGCTCCTTTTTCCAAGAAGCCCCTTGAAAATCCTGCACCCCCCCCCCCCCCAATTCAAAATCCGTGGCGCCACCGCTGAGAATGGGTGCCACACACACAATTTTCCACTCGTTGGGAAAACCCCGAGTTGCGAGAGAGCGGCTAATGCCCAGGGGAGATGCGGACCGATCACAGCGAGGCGTCGCTGCACTGCTATGGTCGGCACCCCGTCCACACCCACCGCTCTCGAGCTCATCCGCCGGACCAACGAGGATAGCTCAGGGAGAGTAGTGGACTAGCAAGTGAAGAAGATCGTGTCGTCGTTAATCGGTAGTCTAGGTGACTGTTCCTTGCTGCTGGACAGCGTTTGTTAAGGTCTCACGGCATGATCGCACTGAGCTGAATGTTATACTTCCTGAATGCTATACCTTTTGACAGGGAAGTGCATGCACCGCATATGCCACAGAGCATTTTGCGTCCGCCTGCGCAGGATTTTCAGGCGGAACGAACTCGCTTCCAAGGCGTCGCGCCTTACATGTGGTATCAGCAGTGCCTGGGGAACACTGCATCAGCGATGCAGTGTGCAACAAGGAGAGTGATCGATCGATTAATGTCAACGAACGGCTAGCATGATTGCCATGACCTTTGTCATTCAGGCAATGCATTGTCATTTACAGAAACTTGGATCTATAATCCTTACCTGAGAAACCGAAACCATAGCGGCATTGGCGGTAAAACAATCACTGATTAAAAAGGAAAAATCGTCCTGTCGCAACTACGAGGACGAAGTGGCACAGATGAGCGTATTCTGTTTGCATATCTACATTGTTGTTCTACTTTGTTTATCTTTAATCACTGCTTCAATCACTGATTAAAAAGGAAAAATTGTCCTGTCGCAACTACGAGGACGAAGTGGCATAGATGAGCGTATTCTGTTTGCATATCTACATTGTTGTTCTACTTTGTTTACATATCTATATGGCTTACCTATTTTACCTACGCATTTATATATCGCATCGTATTCAGCTTGCTTGCGATGCAGCCTTCTCCACGCACGGATGTCAAATTGTATTATTTCATGTTGGTCACTGGCCCCCCGCAGTGCCTAATATCCCCTCTAACCGTCAGTTCGCCCCCCCCCCCCCTCCAACCTTCTGGATCCTGAGAGCAAGCAGAACATTAAGAACGGGAGCTCTCAATTTACCAAATGTGAGGAGGGTGTCTAGTATCCAACCGTTTCTCAGGTAAAAAAAAACACACAGAACATGAAAACCACGATGTCATGACCAGTTGGTGCAGCTGACTGAGCTTGTCACAATTTGACAGTTCCGAGTTTGTATCGTGTTTACCTGAGTATTTTTTGTGTTTGCTGTATGCTGCACATGCCCTGTTGGCTCTAGTTCAGTTGTGAGTTATTGTCCGAGTGCTTTGTCTTTATTCAGCAATGTTGCAAGCTCTACAGACTGCAGCAAGTTGTGCTGCCCTGCAGCAGCGTCGTATCAGAGAATGAAAACAAGTAGTCGCACATTACCCTCTAAAAACGTGACAAATTTACCGGCTGTCAACTTTCGGAAGAGCTCCTGAGACGTGCCGACCTCCACTTCGATGTAAATGATAAATGGGACAGTCACGTAAACCTTGCGATCCACGCGAGCCAGCTTCACGGATAGCGGTAATCGTCCGACAACGACCACCAAAACATCACCAGCCGTGTCCGGCATGCCTAACGTAAGTGTTGCGTTACAGTCTGCAGCCCGCCTACCTTCCTACAGCCCAAGGATTTCCGTGACAGTCTTTGAGAGTCACGCACATCAATTAACACTTTTTTCTTTCCCGAGTCGAGCACACCCAATAACGCCAGAAGTCACATAACATGGACAAATTGAACAAAATGGACCCTACGTCGATTACCAAAACCTGGTTCTGACGATCCGCGCTCAGCAAATCGATAGACGACAACTTCTAGACGACAACTTCAACTTCGATAGATGCTCGACGACAACTTCAATTTTCGAGATACTGCGACGACAACTTCAACTTCGATAGATGCTCGACGACACTTCTCACGCCGAGGAGCAGCGAGAAAACGTAGTGGAGCTGTTGTATTTTACTGGCGTTTAAGCCAATTTCCCGCAAATGCCTCCAGCCTGTTTTGCGGAACTTCACCCCCGTGGCGGGATTTAATGACCGTTGACGCAGCGGGTCGCCGCCACGTGGAGCTCGGCGTCAGTACCTCTCATAGCACAGCTCCGAAGTGGACAGCGACTGGGTCAAGAGGCAGGGGATCAAAGTGAATGCAAGGCAATTGGCAGCTTAATTAGAGGACGTCTTTAACTAAAACGCGGGTTTAATCGCCCTTATTGATTCAGAATCGGGTTCAGATCAAGAGAAAAACTCAACAGCCAAAATGGTTCCAACTCTTAGCGGTCGTAGTGGCATCGGATTGGCTTAGGTTTGCCAATGGAACAACCCCAGACCCTGAAACTCATATAATGAGCTGGGTACCGTACCGTTTAACGCTGGAGTCTGTAGTATGTTTGCAGTGCGTGGTTACTATCCATGGTGTTTAACTCGCTCGCAACATTATTAGCCCATCCATCGCAGTCATAGTATCCCTCCCCTCCCACCCCCCCCCCCCCCAGCACAATTCATGGTAGCCCATCGCCTCACAAAGTCTGACTGTCGCTCCTGCTTACATTTATAAATTTAATTTGCAAAAACGCTGCTAGCAGAAGCGGTCAAAGGTGATGCCTCACATTTGAAGATGTTGACGTAAGCATCAGATATGATTAAATTGCGCACATGTACATGTTGCATACAAGTGAGTGTGAAATATGCTTACTTGTATGTATTGGTATACATTGCCGTGCAAACAGCTGCCTGGAGAGCAACATGATTCTGTTTAATGAATATGCCGTTAATTATGTCGTTCATATACATTATCGTACCATGCACCACAATTGACTGAGAGCCGGTTGACGACCGTTACATCTGGAGATCATGCTAAAAGATGTGGCATATGAACGACGCACAAGTGCGTTTTTCTTGGCCTTGAATTGCAGCATGGCTCATGAAATGGCAGAATCTGAATGACTCTATAAATGCATCACAGATGTCTGGATGACCTTGAAAATAACCCTCTTGTAGAAGTCTGCACATCTTGGCGGCGTGTAGTCCAGGACTATACGGATTTGGGTTCTTAAGAAGGGCAGTGCTGTTAACTGTACCGAATGATCTTCAAGATAGCCATGTCAGCTGAAAACCCCATTCAAATGTGGAGACAGTCCCTCTGAAGCGTCTGTCCTCCTCGGCGCTACAATTTTTAAGGCGTTATTTCACTCCTAGTCTCTCCCTAGATTTAATGGTGCATGTGTGTTGAAGAGCCCCAGTTAATGTCAAGCTGATCAACGACGTTTAGATATTGTCATGCAGTACTGCACGGACATCGAAAGTGTTAGATGTAAATATAACCTGAAATTACTTACCTGCAAGAATATAAGCCTTAGCCCTCGACCAGGTTCGTTGCTTTCTGATATGCGACCTGATCTGGGCGGTCATGAACGCATATAGTGGCCACCAGGAGCACTTCCAAGCTCCCTTGTGTTCTGTGCAGCCGCTCAGCTGTGCGGACTAAGTGACGGCATCAAAACGTTCGGATAGACACGCAAGCAGAGGTAGATCAAGAACGCCCGGTGTTGTTTTACGTCATGCAACGTATTTTGTGCGTTTGTGGCGCGCTAAACTTGGTCTTTGAAAAGTGGGTACGCCTTTCCCACGTTAATCCTGCATAGCACTGGATACGGGATGGGCGTGAAGTGATGGACGTGTGATGCGACCTGTCTTCTAAACTTAGAAGATAATAAGACCCCTCGGCGGAAAAAAAGCACCAGTGAGTTGTCACAATGTTCACAAGCCTGTTAGAGGCCAAAAACTGCTCTGCACACCCAGTTCAAATGTCAGGTTCCCATAAAACGAGGCACCCTTTCGGCGTTCCCTGCCAATATCTACAAAGTTATGCGATATAGTAGCATGCATTCGGCACAGGTGTGCTTGTTGTATACATATGAGGAGAATAGTGTGTGTTTTCACACATACTTTTCTACTCTACTACTATTTTACGCATACTTTTCTACTATTTTTTAAAGCAAATGTGTTTATAATGCAGGGTTTCTCGAGTGTCGACCACTTCTCATCTGGGGCGCTGTCCGGCATCGCGACATCAAATGTGTTTATAATGCAGGGTTTCTCGAGTGTCGACCACTTCTCATCCGGGGCGCTGTCCGGCATCGCGACATCAAATGTGTTTATAATGCAGGGTTTCTCGAGTGTCGACCACTTCTCATCTGGGGCGCTGTCCAGCATCGCGACATCAAATACAAACGCCATTTCACTTTAGGAACCTCTTATCTGCTCTTGACGATGTTAAGATCTCAGCCGAACGGTGTGGAAAGTTGCATTTCGGATGGTCAACCTGTTCTTATGGCATTCGATTAAGACCAGGTGAGTCACTCTATGCCGCCGCACACTGTGAGAATTTGAGTTCAGAAATCGCCAAATATATAGCTCAAAAAATCAGCCAACAAAAAATTTCTGAAACCCACCTGAATGTCAGAAATTCATTTCACTCGTTCTGTGGAAAAGTTGGAGTGACGTGCCCCTTTGCCACATGTCTCGGAGCGACACACTGTGACTGCGGATGTCATCGTTCGGTTGGGTTGAAAGAAATCCCAGAAAACGTGGTTTCATACTTTACACCAAAATAAGCTTCTTTGGATAACACCTTAAGAGTGCGGAGATATGGGGCATTTTCGACAATTGCTTACGTCATCGCAAGTTCACTGTTTCTTATTTAATGTATATATATATATATATATATATATACACAACGGCAGAATGGCAGATAAAGATGCGTCAAGCAGCATCCATGTGGGGGAGAGGACTAATAACCGCGGCGTTATCACATTTCAAGCAAGGACTTCAACCGTCCAGAATCATCTGTCTGGACTAGCGCGGGAGGGACCCTGACAGGTCAACAGCAGGTAGCATCGGCGGGAGGGGGCCCGACAGGTCAACGGTAGGTAGCATCGGCCGGGGGGGCCCGACAGGTCAACGTTAGGTAGCATCGGCGGGGGCGGGTCCGACAGGTCAACGGTAGGTAGCATCGGCGGGAGGGGCCCCGACAGGTCAACGGCAGGTGGCATCGGCGCGGGCCGGGCTGGCCGACGGGAGGGGGCCCAACAGGTCAACGGCAGGTGGCATCGGGGGAGGGGGCCCGACAGGTCAACGGCAGGTGGCATCGGCGCGGGCCGGGCTGACCGGCGGGAGGGGGCCCGACAGGTCAACGGCAGGTGGCATCGGCGGGAGGGGGCCCGACAGGTCAACGGCAGGTGGCATTGGCGCGGGCCGGGCTGACCGGCGGGAGGGAGCCCGACAGGTCAACGGCAGGTGGCATTGGCGCGGGCCGGGCTGGCCGGCGGGAGGGGCCCGACAGGTCAACGGCAGATGGCATCGGCGCGGGCCGGGCTGGCCGGGGGAGGG
>NW_023596576.1:40961725-41004072 GCF_011947565.3 Pollicipes pollicipes | reverse complement strand
CGCACCTGCAAGCTGAAACCCCTAGCACGCCCAGAAGCGTGCCGATGTCACGCCGTGTTGAATTGTGCGCGCCCGTCATGCTGGGCTATGCCAAGCGTAATTAGCCATGTCATGGCTACATGATTCGGAAGTGTATTCACGCGCATACAACGCACGTGGCACTGCTCACATGCGACGGCCAACACGTGCCCGTAGGTCCAAAACACATTGCATATGGACAGCGGACGGGGGTCGAGTCAGACGGCCGTGATCTAGATGCGGGCCATTATGGCTCAGTACTACGGTCTGCGATTTTCATAATGTGGTCATGAAGCGGCATTGGCATGCGATGAAAGGGATGTCTCCATGCAATCTGAAGGTCGCGTGTGTCACATGAAGTATTTACCAGGGGAGTGCGCACGCGAGACCTGTTAGATCTGACCAGGTTAAGACAGCCTCTTGTCATGCTACCATCCCCCTGCACGCGAGCGTTGTTAAGTAGACGGGGGCTTGGTTCGGTAAATATATATGAAATGTGTAGAAGTAGGATATGCGGGGGTAAAGACCCTGGAATGCATTCAGGTGTATCAAAATTCGTCGTTAGTGTAGCCCCGGAAACGTTTGGTTCCGTCGTCGTGTCCTCATGCTTTTTTTCTCGTTTGCACTTCTCAGCTATCTGTTCTCATGGGACCAAATTTGTAAATGTAAAATAGCGACTAGGTACATGATTACAGAACAAAACTCTTCATTGTTAAAATGCACTGACTATTTCATCGACAATGCGGAAAACGTTGGGTTTTGCTCCTGCTTATGGCTTTGCTTTCGTACATTTCTGGCTCGATGGATTAGTTACCCCTCATGCTATTTCCGTGAGGTGGCCTGGTGTGGACCTATTTGGCGTGAGAAACACGGACGTATGCTGTGTGGTATGCTGTTTGGAGGTCACGATGCTTTGCATCACACTTTTATGTACACAACAGCAAATTCGTGGATGACTTCACTTGAAGTCATTATGCATTGCAGTCACGCACTTGTGTTGTGTAGTTTTTGATGTCACTCTACCCTGCAGGTCCGTCGTAATTAGTGATTTCTTGAAAGTGACACTTGATTCCGTCCGACCACTGGGAGTGCACTGACTGATCTTAGTTACGAAATGTTGAGGCAATTTAGCCCCAGCACCGATATAAAATACCTGGTAGGTTTTCAACCAGAACACATGGTAACACTGGATGCCGCCTATGAACATCGGGACACAGTGACTAGAGGTCGTCTCTGACGGCGATCGAGGTGTATGTACCTTCTTAAGGCGACAACCTCATAAGGAGCTGCGTGCATACACTTTTGGCGTACCCCTGCATGCATGCAAAGTCCAGCTGGTGTTTAGATGCCAATAACAGGTCGTCGCAACTTTATTTAAATGGCTGATCCCTCCTTAGCCTGTGACGTCGTTGGTGAGCTCCAGGTCACCAATATGCATGTTTCTGGGTCGTAAAATTACGGCTGTTCAGTGCAAGTTGGGCCGGTCACGGCACTCAACTCTGTCAAGTGGGTCCATTGGTTCCAAGCACAGCGAATGGCAAAAGCCTCACCCAACTTGCTCCAGTGACTCGTGGATGAGCAAAAGGCCAGTCAGTGCCGGGCGATGTTTATCGGTATTAATCCGTTTAGACTGTTTAATGCCAAACAGTTCTTTAAGACTCGGAAAATGGCCCTGCAGTGGACAAAGTCGTAGGGCTTCGATAACAGTAGAGCCGAGTTGTCAGATCATAACCTCCGGCAAAGAAGCGGATGACTCACTGGTTAAACAAACACCCCCATATGCCGTGGTCAGCTTGCGCTAACCGCCAATTTCAGTTGGTGATAAAAACACCGACAGTATAGAATGCAGTTTTACTGCAGATTCTGTGACTCTGCAGAGCGCCAGCCACCGGGACAGAGTGCGGAGCACACATGCGGGTCCGCGTCTTAGAAGGAGCGCCGCTGTGGGTCAGATAGCCGGCCGGTTTTTGATGCGATGAAGGCGGACAAAGGCTGAAACAAAGCAGTCGTGCAAAGCAGGCATTATTTGGTGCGTTAAATGATTTGATCGTTCGTGAATTTTTTCGTTGAAACTGGATCACTCAAGGGGTGTTGGGCCAGGGGTTTTTGCAACGAGCTGTGCTTAGTATGAATTTTGGTCCCAGGGCGACCCCGGAAAAAAACGTCAAAATCCATTTTCAAAAAGGAAACGTGTTATACTTCCATACATTGCGGGGTCAGGAGACCCCGGCTCCAAGAAGCAAGCAGTTAGCGAGTAGGGAACGGGAGGTACCAAATCTTTGAGAGTGAGACCAGGGCCCACAGCTCCAGCATCAGGAGGCAGGAGGTCCCGGGATGAATGATCGGGGAAGCCTTCCGGCCCCAATTACGGGTGAGCGCGGGGGCCAGGGACCATTTCGCAAGGCGGAAGGTCACGGCTTCGGTATGCAGGAAAGGAGGCACAGGTCCCAGGGAACAGGCGGGTCCCAGCTCTGCGGACAGGGAGCAGGGCGGTCCCACTTCCTGTGAAACAGGGAGCAGACGGTCCCAGCTCCAGGGGCACCAGGCACTCCCAGCATGAGGGATTCAGGAGCTGGAGGCGCGACTTCAGTGCGCAGGGAGCAGGCGGTCTTGTCACTGTGACCTCAACGCAGGGAGCAGGCGGCGTCACTGTGACCTCAGCGTAGGGAGCAGGCGGCCGTCACTGTGGACCTCAGCCGTAGGGAGCAGGCGGCCGTCACTGTGACCCCTCGGCGCGGGGAGCAGGCGGCATCACTGTGACCCTCCAGCGCGGGGAGCAGGCGGCCGTCACTGTGACCCTCAGCGCGGGAGCAGGAGGCGTCACTGTGACCTCAGCGCAGGGAGCAGGCGGCGTCACTGTGGACCTCAGCGCAGGGAGCAGGCGGCGTCACTGTGACCTCGGCGCGGGGAGAGGCGGCGTCACTGTGACCTCAACGCAGGGAGCAGGCGGCGTCCCTGTGACCTCAGTGAAAGCAGCGATGGTCGCTCGATAGGCTCAATCGGAGAGAAAGCCGGATGGACGGGCTGGCCGTCCCGCGCGCCGTCCAGCCGTCTATGCAAATGACGACATGAGCCTGGCGGACGGCCGGCCACCGCGTGCCTCGGCGGACACCTGGCCTGTCCCGGCCGGATCCTCCGTCCCGGAGGCTCGCAGTGACCACTGGTGTCTGCCGTGGGGATCCCAAAGCTGGACAGGGATAAGCCGCTGGCAGTCAAACGTGCTCAGCATCAACGGACAGTTTCGATGTGCTCCTGCAAAACTACGCTCAAGGCTATCGGGGTGAGGTGTGTGTCATGTAATGTTCAGAGTGCAAACGCTCATTACCCTGCATTGACCTTGGCTTAGAAAACATAAAAGTGGATGGTGCATCGCCACACCCCACCTGCCATCCATTTAGCAGCGACAGTCGGCGCGCCCCCGCTCTCTGCAACCGCCATGCGCTCCTGGCAATCCGTGCACCGACGGAGTGCACCTCTGCTCACCTCTGCAGCAACGACCGGCGGGCCTCCCTGCCTCCCCACACCACTGTCTGGACACGCCTCTACTCACCCCTGCAGCAACGACCAGCGGTTTCCCTGCCTCCCCACACCACTGTCTGGACACGCCCTGCTCACCCCTGCAGCAACGACAGGCGGCCTCCCTGCCTCCCCACACCACTGTCTGGACACGCCTCTGCTCACCCCTGCAGCAACGACCAGCGGTTTCCCTGCCTCCCCACACCACTGTCTGGACGCGCCTCTGCTCATCTCTGCAGCAACGACCGGCGGCCTCCCTGCCTCCCCCACACCACTGTCTGGACACGCCTCTGCTCACCCCTGCAGCAACGACCAGCGGTTTCCCTGCCTCCCCACACCACTGTGTGGACACGCCTCTACTCACCTCTGCAGCAACGACCGGCGGCCCTCCCTGCCTCCCCACACCACTGTCTGGACACGCCTCTACTCACCCCCTGCAGCAACGACCGGCGGCCTCCCTGCCTCCCCACACCACTGTCTGGACACGCCTCTACTCACCTCTGCAGCAACGACCGGCGGCCTCCCTGCCTCCCCACACCACTGTCTGGACGCGGCCTCCGCTCACCTCTGCAGCAACGACCGGTGGCCTCCCTGCCTCCCCACACCACTGTCTGGATGCGCCTCTGCTCACCTCTGCAGCAACGACCGGCGGCCTCCCTGCCTCCCTACACCGCTCCCCTGGGCACGCCTCTGCTCACCGTTCCCGATCCGACTGGCGGCATCCTTCTGCTCCGCTCGCCACCGCCATGGGGGCAGACCTTGAACGTCTGGACTGGCCCGGGGTGAGGGACCTGCCCGACAGGTGAGGGGGGGGGGGCAGCCCCACCGGACTCGTGTCATCCGCCTGGGCCACAGCTGCGCGACCGAGAGCCGGCCGACGGGGTGGGTGTCCCACTGCACCGAGAGGCGCCGGCGTTCTCGGCCCCGCTGCGCGCCGGCCTGCTCAGCGGATGTCTCTCCCCTGCAGTCAGACCACCACTGTTGCTCTCTGTGATCTCCACTGGGCGCGCCGCTGAGCTCGACCGGGGCCCCACCTGTTTGCCTGTCCGCCTGTCCGCCTGATCAGGGCCCACCTGTCCACCTGTCCACCTGGCCAGGGCCCACCTGTCCGCCTGTTCGCCTGACCAGGGCCCACCTGTCCGCCTGTTTGCCTGACCAGGGTCCACCTGTCCACCTGTCCGCTCGACCTGGGCCCATCTGTCCGCCTGTCCGCCTGACTAGGGCCCCACCTGTCCGCCTATCGGCGCCTGCCCCGTCAGCGCCCCTCCCACATGCCGACCTCCTCCCGAGCGGGGCCCTCTGGCCGGCCAACCCCCCTCCCCCTCCCCAGCGGCCCTGCCCGCTGCCTTGACCGCACGCTGATCTGCACCCCGGGTGACCGGTCCATTAGTGGATCTCCTCGAGGGCCCCTGCGACCGTCCTTGCACCCGCCGCGAGCACTGACCGGCTATGTTTAGCACGGGACAAGATTTGCACGAGGCGCGGCCCTGCCCACAGCACGTGGCGAAACTGCAGGAGTACAGGTGCCGGCTTCTCAGCCTGATACGGATATCGCAATGATTTTTTACAGCACGTGTACACAGCCAGATGATGGTACCGTTTGGGGTCTTTAGAGCCTGTGTATCATTATAGTGATTCCGTAGATCGAGGGATCCCTCGCGCTGGTCCAGAACTTCCTACCTGGTGGCTCTTGGTACCACAGAGCAGCGGCTTGTCAGCAAAGGCGGTGGTTAGGTGAGTTTTGTGACCTCCAAATGACATTCCATAAACGGTGTATGGTATCACGGATGCAGACGGCATTCCTTACGCCAGCCTTTTCAAGATCATCCGCCTAGCCGGAAGAATGTCGCCCAGTTGAGAGCCACCGCAGCGATCTGTCACGACGATAGCCACGCGCGGCGGGTCGGGCGGCCGGTCGGCGGGTCCGACCCGAGCGGCTGGCCGGCGCGACTGTCGGGTCGGCCCTGCACACGACCGCAGGCAGGACTGCGTCGCTCGCCCGTCGCGAGCCGGTCGGTATGCAAGTCAAATGGGCGCCGGCGCGAGTCACTGTCCGGCCCGGCGCCTCTGCCGATGGCCCTCGATAGGGCTCCTGGAGGCGGCAGCCGGGCGCGGCCGGACCGCGCGAGACGTCGCTCCGACCGGGCGCCGCCGCCAGCGGAGGGACTTCACTCCACCGCAGGTCCTGGCGGCGACAGCGGCAGAACGGAAGCTCGACTGTATGAAAGGGATGTTTCTGATTGTCGTTAGGGCGAAGGAGGTGAAAAAGTTCGAGTCCGTTCTCAGCGCACGTTAAGTGTGTCGCATTCTCTTAAGCTCTCTACATAAATGGCGTTAGTTATTCGCTTAGAAAAGAATTGGCTACTGCATGCGCGTACTTGCGGTTGGCTTGGCGGAGGCGGCTTGTGGTCGGCTTGCGGAGGCGGCTTGTGGCCGGCTTGCGGAGACGGCCGTGGCAGGGGATACCCCTCGGAGCCAGGTATGGTGGGAAGGAGGGACTCCCGGCCTTGGTGGCTCTGGTGCGCGCGCGCTTACCGAGGATGGCGGCGTCTGGAGGTTGGTAAGACGTGATGACTTCAGGCATCATCCCGGCTACTGATGGAGGGTTCGTGGCGGAAGGCGTTCGCTCGCCGGCCGGTTCGCTGGGGTGCGGTAGGTAGTACCAACCTGTGCGCACGGGACGTAGAACTCCGTGGGCTCGAGTCGCATAAGAGGCCTTCTGATCTCGTGAGTGATGTGAGGGACGTATCTGCCACGCCAACCGTGTCGTTTGTTCGTCACGCTGTATGCACAGCAGCGGTGTCTGGTCCAGCGCCTATGCCATTATTCCATGAACGGGAAACGTTCGGGCGGCCGGTCAGGTTCGGCAGAACGTCCTGTTTCATTCCAGGCTGAATCCTATGCTCTCAATCTCACGCAGACTGAACCATCGCATGCAGTTGCATCAAAGAGGCAGTAATACAGTATGGACCAGACGCGCCGGGCGTCCACTCCTCACGCTCTCGCGTCCAGCTGCCGGTGTGTTCCCCACCCCCTGTGCCCGTGCCTCGGCCCGTCCCTGACAGGCGTGTGCGGCCCGTCCATGTGCAGTCGTCGGTCGGCATTTCCGCCGCCGCGCCGGCGGCGCCACCTGGCGGCCGGCCGCACCGCCGAGCGTCTGAGCGGTGACTCTGAGGACGTTGGCCGCCTCTTCTCGGCGCCGGCCGAGGCGGTGTTTGCTCAGCGTCCTGTTTGATTGGTGGGTCATGCCTCGCATGCGGCGTGTGGACGCTGCACAGCCACCATGCCACTTCAGTCACGAAGTCTGACTAAGCCGAACAAAAGCGACAATGGCGCCTGACGGGAAATTGCCTGCATCAGAACGTGACGTTGAGATAGCAACATGCTTTGTAGCCCTGACTTTGACTATGCACATCGATAGGTACTGTATCAAGATAATTCAATCACACGCGCGCTCGTTTTGTATAAATTTGAGATTTGGTGTCAAAGATATTAGATACATTACCTTGGTCTGGTTGAAACAGCTGCGGGCTGCACGTTTGTTCTTTTACAAACCAATGTTATGTCGCACGTAACGAACATGCTATGCGCGACGAACAGTAACCCAGTGCGTCCACAGAGTGAGACATTCATATTTGGGTATGCATGGCGCAAATCTTCATTTGTGCGTTCCAACACGCTAGGGTCATTCAGCACTGCTGAATCAGTGCTTGAGATCTTCCTTCGTCTTGAATCGTTCCTGGAATAGGTCCTTCAGTCTCCTCCAAGGCACTTCTCTCTTTCCACGTATGGTGGAGCTATGCCGCTGTCGCCCTAATGCTTCATAGGTTTTGCAAAGTATGCCTGCCACATGAGAGCGCTGTGGAGGAGGGTGAGATCGTGGTTCACAATGAGGCCACGCCGCTCTAGCGCGTCCATACGCACACGTAACAAGATCAGCGTAGGGCCTCGTTGCGTGTTGTGCGATGACCAAGCATGAGCCTTGTTACGTGCTACGCGGTAACCAGCATAGGGCCTTGTTACGTCCATGCGCACACGAAACAAGGCTAGCCACCGCGTCGCCGGTAATAGGGAGGGAGGGGTGGGGGCAGAGAGGCTCCGCTCGCTGGGCCGTGTCCTCGGCAGGGCGCCGCGGGGGGAGGGGGACTCGCCGATCGGCGCCGCGCCGCAGTGGGCCGCGTCCTCGGCCCCCGATCTGACGCCCGATGGCCCTGGCCGCACACGGGTCGACGGCCTGGCGGCCTGGAACTCCCAGCAGCGCCCGCGGCGCCGCCTGAGTCATGCCGCACGCGACTCAGGGCGCTTCTCTGAACGGCGCGCGCGGCGGCGGCCTTCCGCGAGCTCCGGTGCGACGCTGGCCGGGGTGACGGCAGCACATTGCGGCGGTATGGCAGGTCATTGCCCCTCTTCCCCCCCCCCTCCCCCGCTATCCCGGGATTGTCAAGGTGGCAGCCCGGCGGCGCCACGCTCTTGGAAAAACACCGACGGCCGGGTATTGTTAGCAGTGCTCACGCGGCGTGGACAGGACGCCTTCGCTTTGGTTTGTGCCGTGTGTCCGCATACGAGACCATTGTCTGGATGGATGCGCGGAATGCTGTCAAGTGTTCTTATGCCAGTTATAGCGCAGCCTTTTAGGTGCGAATTACGATGTTATCTAGCCTATCTTTCCTCCTCCCTCTCCTCCACTCCCCCCCCCCCCCTCTCTCTCTCTCCCCTCCCTCGTTTTCTCTTTTCACCACCTCTGTATCCCGCCCTCTCTCACTCCTGATACATCTCGCCGTCTCCCACCCTGCGAAGCCTCCTCCGAACCTATCACTTCATCTCCCTCTCTCTTTCTCACCCCTCTCAGTCCCCCAGGCTGCACGTGTCCGCCTGACCTCCGTCTCCGTTGACAGCGCTCCCGTGAGCCAAGGCGACCTCGGGCGGGCCGGCAGGGCGCGGCGCCGTCGGCGGCGGGCCGCGGGCACCCACCATGGAAGTGACGCCGTTCACGCACCTGGAGCCGCTGGCCTCGCTGGCCGAGCCCGAGGACCTGTCGGGCACCGAGAGCGCCGCCGAGCCGCTGCAGCCCGACACCAACCACGTGGGCACGACCAAAGCGTCGGCGGCGGCGGCGGACGAGGAGGCCGGCGCCGAGGCCGAGGAGCGCCTGCTCTTCGGCTGGGGCCGCTGCACGCCGCCGGCGCTGCAGCGGCTCGTCAGCCAGCGCACCTTCCTGGTCGTGTTCGTGGTGACGTGCGTGCTGCAGGGCATGTACTACACGTACGTGGTAAGCGTCATCACCACCATCGAGAAGCTGTTCCAGTTCCAGTCGAAGACGACCGGCATCGTGTTCAGCGCCACCGAGATCGGTCAGATCAGCGGTGCGCTGCTGCTCACCTACTACGGCGGCCAGGGACACCGGCCGCGCTGGATCGGCTGCGGCATCACCCTCTTCGCCTTCTGCACGTTCATGTGCTCGCTGCCGCACTTCATGTACAGCGAGCGGCTGTCGACGCTCGACCTCATCCAGGTGGACGTGGGCGACGAGGAGCGGCGCACGCTCTGCCGACAGCTGCCGGTCGTCGCGGCCGGCAACGTGTCTGAGCGCGTGCTGTTCCCGGGCGAGCTGAACGGCACGGTGTGGCGCGTAACGGACGCCGGCGCCGTCGAGACGGAGCCGCCCAGCGAGGGGATGCGCTGCGAGGACGACGTCCAGCTGACCACCCACGCCGAGATCAGGCCAGTGGTGCTGGCCATCTTCTTCGTCTGCCTGATCGGCGTCGGCGTCGGCCAGACGATGGCCTTCAACTTGGGCATCCCCTACATGGACGACAACGTCAGCAGCAAGGAGTCACCCATGTACTTCGGTGAGTGGCGGTCCGGCCGGCGGGACCGGTCCCGTTCGAGCTGACGAGTAGGCTGTCCGAAGCGCTGTCACGTGGGTCTTCTCGTCACGTGGGTCTCGTCGTCACGTGAATCTCGTCGTCACGTGGATCTCGTCGTCACGTGGGTCTTGTCGTCACGTGGGTTTCGTCGGCACGTGGGTTTCGTCGTGACGTGGGTCCTGTGGGCCTTGTCGTCACGTGGGTTCTATCATCACGTGGGTTTTGTCGTCATGTGGATCTTGTCGCCACGCGGGTCTTGTAGGTACGTGGGTCCTGTCGGCACGCCGTGACGGTTTGTGTTATGGCCGCTGTGAGTGCCGGGCGGATGTCTGATGGTAGTCACGCCGCGAGCCGGCGTTGTCTGCGATCTTCATCTTGGAAATGCGGATGCTCATGTGCCCCGTTTTATCCTTTATCTATGGTCGGTTTGCTTCACTGCCTCAAAATAACCGCATACCGGCCTCAGACCGCGCCGTCGTGCTCAGTGCGAAAGAAACATGACCAAAAAGCACGACGCTCCTCGAAATAAGCCATCTTCTGCTGGTGACACGTGTTGGCAGTGTTTGACATCGTGCAAGGCGATCCCTAGCAAGGCGACTTTTCACGATGGCGTCGACGTCGTCTCCTGGCATTTTGCCACCGAACCACAATGCTCGTGCCCCTGACCGCAAAAGATCGTCACGAAACTTCGTGGTCTCCGTGCATCGCCACGGAACCACGCAAGGTCATCACGAAAGCAGCCACCACGACAACGGCGAGAGGTAGCCACCTGAGCACCTCAACACAAAACCTCGCCACATGAAACCCTACGAAATGTCGTCCCCAATGAGCTGCAGTTGGATCACGAACGGTGTGACGTGGCGGACTGTTATGTGGTACAGGGTACTGGGCCCTAGTGAAGAGCACCCGAGAATGCCCTGATGTAGCGTTTGTGAGGTTCGAGACTAGGGCGGTGTCGGCACTCATGGTCAGTTGGTGGACTGCTGGTGGGGCACTCTTGGCGACCGGAGTGCCGGAGCGCATTGAGCTCTAGCCAGCCTGCTCGTCTGCCCGAGTGGACCGCGCATCGTGAGCCTGCGTGCCGTGCCGAAGCGTGCCGCGGGCTGGAACGCCTCTCAATCCGAGCGAGTTTCCGCGCTGACCAGGAACAAGCCCTGGGCTTAAGCTCTTATAGAGGCGCTTGACTGAGCTGCTAAGCAAAGCGACCGGTCGAGAGTGAGTCACTGGCATAGCCGGGAGTTGTGGGACCAAGAGGAACCACGTGACCAACACCGACGAGGTGCGCGAGATCGAGGGAGCTCAGAACTAGGAAATGTATCGGTCCCATCACAAAAAGAGAATGTATTCTAAGAACAGAGACGTTCCCGCAGGTCACGCACTTAAGTACGCACCGTGTGGTGAAACGTTGCGTTTCGGAAGAACTGATCCGCGCGAGTGTTAATAACACAGTTGTGAACAATGAGATCTTGCCCGACGGGTTCTGGCCTGTCGCGACTTTTTGATCTAGGGTAATGGGGAAGAGTTCTTCATCTTTCTCAAGAAGTTCTCAAAACATTCATCCCTCACAGACTAAAAGACCCAGGGCTGCATCTCGTGCTGCCCTGGTCCAAAGTGACCTCCCTTTCGCCGTGAGGGAGACCGGCTGGCGCTGCGGACTTCCCCGGCGGCGGCGGTGGCGCCATCTGTCGCGGCGCCCGTCGCCGGCGTCGGCTCGGCGCCCGGCGCTCGCCCTCGCGCGCGTGACGCACCCTGCCCCTCGCGGTCCCACCGGCCCTGCGTGTTCTCTACCCGCGGTGTGGAGAGCACGTGCCCAAGCGACTCGCTTCCAAATCTTGGGGCCCAGCTCCGCCGTCGGGACGCACCCTGGGCGACACGTGCAATGCAGTCTCTCGCGCGACACTCGCACTGCCCGGCGGACAGGAGCGGAGCACGAGCGCGGCCGAGGCGTTCGCATCAAGCTTGGGTGCAAACGTTGCGGAACATGTGCCGGAACGTTCATCGAACTCTTCAGTGCAGTTCGTGATGGAATGTGCACAGCTACTTACAAGAATGTGCAGCCTGTGCGTTTTGCAGGTGTTGCCTAGCCCCGCAACTGTGTCCTTTAACTAAACGTGTCCACTGCCAGGTAGTGGGCCGGTCCCCTCCCCAGCGTACCGTGCTTCCTCACGTTGGGTGTCTCCCCAGCTTCCCGCCGTAGGAGCGGGAGAGCTGAGGAACTATGGCCTCGTCACTTTTCGTGGACGTTTGACATTAATCATATGGTAACGCGTTGAAAAATCTAAGATTCCACTGACAACGGCACGTGCCTCTTTTTCGAACGTCCATATAGCCGTGCGTGTCGTCACTTCTCCGTCCGAGGGCCCGGCTGCGGCTGCGCTTCCAGTATTTGTACAGGGCATCGACTGCCGCTGACTGGCGGGTGACCATATAAGGCATCACACATTTCAGATGGACGCACCTTGTATGCGCCGTGACACGCGCGCTCGACCGCACTGGCTGTGGCTGTCTCTCACGAAAGCCTCGGCTGGCGCGCCTGACCTTGACCTTGACTCTCGGCAGCGTTCATCATCGGCATGCGCATCTTCGGGCCGGTGTTCGGGTTCGTGCTGGGCTCGCTGTGCACGTCCATCTACGTGTACCCGACGCAGCAGCCTAACATCACCACGCGCGACCCGCGCTGGGTCGGCGCCTGGTGGCTCGGTGAGTGCCGTTCGGGCGCGCGCGCTGGCCGACCCGATCCTAGTGGCTCAGTGAGTACCGTTCGGGTGCGCGCGCTGGCCGACCAGGTCCGGCTGGCCAACTCTATATGTAAGGAGCGCTGGCCCGGGAGGTTCGGACCCCGTGCGTGGCGTCGCCGCCTGCCAAGGCGGAGGCTCCGCGTCATTTTAAGTGGTCGTCTGATGCGGCGCCAGAGTGAAACGTCCCCGATTGGCCGCCGGCGCGACGGCAGCACGAGGACACAGCAACGTTGGGCTGGCTAGTGGGGCTCAGTCGCCCAACTGTTGGAGAGTTTGTACTCGTGAACGTTCCTCCAAAATTGCTGATGTCGTTGCGCGGAAAATAATACCAAATTATCCTTGAGCCTACTCAGCTCCCCACGTAAAGATTTCTTGGAAAAGTTCGGGTGGTCGAGCTGCCAAAATGGGCGTCTTTTAATGGCGAACTGTGAGAATTGGGTCGATTTCAATCGAAGTTGGCGAGGCGCTGCTACACCTGCCATTCCGTGTTCTCCATCCATGCTCAGTCCCGACCTGGTTTGCAAACCATTTCGTATACGTACCGTTACTTGAGCTGCTCGGGAAGTGCGTCATGCCACTTCCGAACATCTCACACGTAACCATGCATCGCAACACTCCTGCGGTGCACGGGGCACGTGCCGTTCAGATACTACTCGGTCACGTGCGAGGCATAACGTGGCGGGCCGCGAAGGCCGTATTGGTTTTTTTCCGGCCGTCACACGCGCGATAAAAAGACACCGCGATTCACATAAAGATCATTGTGGTAGGCCACCTTGCAACCGTCATGTCTTGTAAGTCCGTCATTTGGACAGCTAGTCTGCAGCGCTGTTATTCACGTTTGTCTCCACGTATGACCTACCTTATTTCACACTTACAGCATACCACATTTTCATTACGACGCTCATTTCACATTTCACGCTCGCTGTCGCCGGTGTCGTGCGGCGAGACTCGCACGAGACCGAAGCGCCAGGTCTCGCTGGTGTATCACCGTCCCATCCCAGCACTTACTCTTACATCTGCACTTCTTTTCGCGCGCGTTAACTGGACGTGATCTCCCTGTAATAGCTCGTGCGCACACTTCCGTTGCCATGTCATGCGAGTCTGTCCGCCTGCCTCGCTGTTTGTCCATTCACGGGACCCTGGATCATTACTCGACCCGTATAACTATGGCTTAGGTGACGGGACTGCAGACGCTCGACGCTATCAGCCGTACCCAAGCGGTGAGCAAAGGCAAGGGTGTTGGATATCGTTCCCCGGTACTAATTCGGACTCAGGAGGTTGCGTGTCGCATTTTATTCCCGTTATTCATCATCGGTCTCCCGCAAAAAAGGGACTACAGTGTAAGTCATGGTCGTAGGGCGTCTGCTCGGAAACGTGCCCATTGCTATTTACTCCCATGCCCAATTTACGGAGGTTCGAACCCGTCTCAAAACATCGATAAGCATGAGAAGCTGGCATTCTTCCAATTAAGTCCCCATTACCCGAGTGCATTTGCGTGTAGCGAGCGCAGACCACCAACTGTAAACACTCAGCGTGGTGCGCGGTATCTCGACCTTTATTCAGCATCTTCGGTACTATTCCACCAAACTCGAGCACGCTATTGCGCATCCATCTCGCGAAGGGCGTCCTTGACCGAACACGGCCACCCGGACGCAACGGAACACCCTGTGTGGTCGGCCGCGCCCGTGCCAGGTCGACGTTCGGTGCCGTATCAGCGCGCAGTCAGCGCTAGCTAGCGGCCGTCGCGCGGGGGCCGGACGGCCGCGGCCCGAACAGGCCCGCGGCGTCCCCTTACGCCGACGGTGGGGGCCACCGAGGCCTGAGAGCGCCCGGGGCCCCGCCGCGGCAGCACGTGGCCAGGAGGGCGTGGTGTCTGGCGGCGGCGCTCCCTCCCCGCCGCCCGGAGGCCGGCTCAGTCACCGCTGCCGGAGCCGGACCCCGAGACGCGAGAGCGGGTCGGACACCGCCGCCCCGCGTTGGCGGCGGCTGCGGTCCCACCGTGGTCATCTGCACGGACATGTTTGTCTGCGGTCTGACCCTGAGACGTGGAGAGCCGGTTCTTTCATTTTATTGCGGTGCACGTGACGGCCGTCTCCATCTTAGAAGCTTGTTCCTTACCTTACAAAACGTCTCAATCTATACTTCGTCTTTACGCTCTGATACCTCAGCTATTTGCGCTGCGGTAGCCAGCGCTGCAGTCGTCGTAAATCGTGTAACGGCTGTCGAAAATTGAGGGCCTGAAAGCGTTGTGTCACTTAATGCGATTCATGTATTGCGCTGAGTAGTTATTGACAGATATCAAGATGCAGGGAGAATTACGGTCCGCCTTTGAAGGGATCCAAAGTGCAAAGTCTGCTCGATTATTGCAGTGCGACATGGACCCTGTCGTTGACCTCCGGCCCGCCATCTGATGTACGTCTGTCCGGCAGGCATGTTCATAATTTCTGGCATGCTGGCACTGAACGCCATCATCATGTTCGGGTTCCCGCGGCGCCTGCCACGGCCCGGCCCGTCGGCCGACCGGCCAGCCAGCCCGGTCAGCCCGGCGCACGCCGCGCCCGCCCGCAACCCCAGCCTCAGAGGTGAGCACAACCGCCCGTAACCCCAGTCTCAGAGATGAGTACACTCACACGTAACTGCAGCCTCAGACATAAGCACAGTCGTCCGTAACCCTAGCCTCAGAGGTGAGCACAACCGCTCGTAACCCCAGTCTCAGAGATGAGTATACTCACTCGTAACCGCAGCCTCAGAGATGAGCACAGTCGTCCGTAACCCTAGCCTCAGAGGTGAGCACACCCGCCCGCAACCCCAGCCTCAGAGGTGATCACACCCGCTCGTAACTCCAGCCTCAGAGGTGAGCACACCCGCCCGCAACCCCAGCCGACTGGCAATCAACCCATGAGGGTAGAGGAGCATATAGGTCTAGTTAAGGGGAAGGAATGTATGTCTGTATGTTCTGATGGATTTGAAATGCGCTCGCAGGGGGCATGCAAGGATCAAACAATTATGTTGTGATGTTAGATCTCAATCAAGCTGTGGCATATTAGAGTGCTTTAAATCAGGTCATGCCCAAATCAGGTTATGTCTCGATGAAGCACCGATGTCAGTCTATTCCGCTCCTGACTTTTATGCACAACAAAGGGCTCAAGATCATACATCCTGAAGCCCCTGTCAGATACTCTCGCATCGAGACTCAGGCAGATCATGTCATCTCACGGCTGCTACGACAGCTCTTATGCCCTATCACAAGCATGAGGCCTCTGTCGTCCCCCGTCGGCGGCGGCAGCGTCGCCCGGCTCTGTCGTTCTCCCGTGACGGATGTGTGGGCCCGGCAGAGTTCCCGAGAGCCGTCAAGCACCTGCTACAGAACGACGTGCTCATGTTCCGCACGGCCTCCAACGTGCTGCACGTGCTGCCCATCGCCGGCCTCTACACCTTCCTGCCCAAGTATTTGGAGACGCAGTTCCGGCTGACGGCCAACGCTGCCAACATCATGGCAGGTGGGCGGAAATGTTCCCGAGTCTGGACGGAGGCCTCGACCTCCGGACAGAGACGGCGCCCCAGGCATCCGAGTCTTGGCCGGGCACCTCCGACTGCTCGAGTACAGCAACCGCCGAGTGGGAGGGGCACTTGAGAAGGAGGCTGGGCGCTTGCCGACCTGGGAAATTGGGGCAAGGGAGGGAAGAGGGGGAGGGGAGTGCAGGGAGTGTGTGGGCCTTTACTCGTGTGTGTGTGTTTAGATGTGAGTAAGATGCGCATGCTCTCGCAAGGTCTGCAGCACATGGCTAGGAGCGTCGTACGCCGCTGCGAGAATAGGTCGCTTCCGACGTTTAACCGTCAGCAACGCCCGTGTCTTTGCTGTGTGGATCGCTGGCTGGCTGCCTGTTGAAGGAAGGCTTGAAATAGCTCCGTCATGTAATCTACGCTCCCATCACCCAGCCCCCGGAAGCTCTGACGCTAATGACATGACACGTTGCATACGTTGGATGTAACTCAAGTCACACGTGTGAGGCGCGTGTGAGGCACGTGCTCGAGCCGGCCGCGTCTTCCTCCCCGCCGCGGTCCCGGTCTGCGCGACAGGAGAGGTGACTGGCGATGGTCGCGTGTATGTTGGAGCTGGCGTTCGCTCCCGACAGCCCAGCACAAGCGTGCGTGGTGCGCTGGTGGGCCTGCGCTGTCCACCACACCTCCCGCCTGACCTTGCCGTTCGGCGGCGCAGGCCTGGGCGGCATCCTGGTGATGTTCCTGGGCATCCTGGGCAGCGGCTTCTACATCCGGCGGTACCAGCCGTCGGCGCGCTTCATCACCGGCTGGATCGCCATCTCGGCGCTGCTCTACTCGGCCGGTAAGACTCCGTCACAAGCGTCAGTCACGACTCACCACTCACGACTCACGAGTTCACGGCGAGCTGTCTGTGGCCTGCAACCCACGGACCAGTAATTCGAGTCGTGTGGCGTGGCCGAGCGAGGTGAAAACAGATACGAGATGCGTCAATTACATTCACGTATAGGTGGCGCCTAACCCATGTCAATGGGACAGGAGAAATTTGGATGCCCATTTAAACGAATAAGTTATTAGAATCGGGAAGCCCGTGCGACATTAGGGTCTAACTGGCAGTGGTCACTGATTTAGTGCTATCACGTGAGCTCACGAATCACATTGCTTAAGTTTTGCGAAAAACGCGCATGTCTTGAACGGATATCAGTCACAGTGACGAGATAACGCGGCTGTCTAGTTTGAAGGCCCATGTGTCTGGTGTCAAGCCACACAACGCGTTGCATTCGGTGCCGACTTTTCAGCGGCTGACACTGGCTGCTTTCGGGCCTGTTGCCGACGTACCCAGGGGGTCGCACATTGTTAGGATCGCCTGAGGGTTGGCAGACGATCCGTACGTCTGCACCATGCGGTTGGCTCGGCGCCGGCACCGTCTGCGGCTGCGAGGCGCGACACCAGTCCTCGAAGCGCCCTCAAACGGACGGGTCCACGTTGTACGCATGGGCACGCTCGACTGGGCGCCCGCATCGACCGACCCTGGCGCTGGTGCCATTGTTCCTCCTAATCTACACCTGACTGTGCGGTTTCGCCCCGCGGCGACGCTGGGTCGTCGAGAACGGGCCCGGCCTGGGTCTGTCAGCCTCGTCGTCACAATAGAATGTGTAACGCCGAACGGTAAAGAAATGGGGAAGGTGGTTTTGTTGACAGTTCAGTGTTTTAGAGCAATGGCGTTTGGCCAATGCATGGAAACGCCTCAAATTACAAACAAGATTTTTACCAATTGTCTGCTTGCTGTCATCGAAGCCCTCGTGATGTTGCCGTCCTTGATAACCAAGATAGCATTTATAGGTAGCTCAAAGTATTCTTGTAACATTTGGTACAAAAAAAAAATTTTGAAGTGTGAGACCAATGTGGCATTATCTCTGGTTCCCTTTTCACCTGGCTGAAATCTTACTTGCCACGTGCGTATTATTACATATAAACGCACATACATGCCTGTGTATGCATATAACTTGGATATGGGAGGGTATACTAGGTATCCATTCAAGAGAGATACCTGGGAGTATTCCGGGGCATCCTTCTTGAATATGCCCCGTTACTTCTTTGCTCATTTTTCTACGACTCCAACATGAACTCTTCGTGTTGGTTAAAACAACGCTCATATATATAGCGACTTCTTTGCCGACCAAAACGAATTAGACATTCTGCTGTTCAGACATGATCTTGACAGCGCCGACAAGCCTCAGGTGGCTGAATCTATCCAACAACGCATCTTGCCTACTCAGCGTTTCACCAGCTGAAGAGCAGTTAGCGTCTGCTGGCAGCCGGCGGTTGTGCTCGGCGACTGGACCATCTGGTCACAATGTGGTGCCCGGCGACTGCATCGTCTGGTCACGATGTGATCTGGTTACGATGTGGTGCCCGGCGACTGCGTCATCTGGTCACGATGTGATCTGGTCACAATGTGGTGCCCGGTGACTGCATCATTTGGTCACCATGTGGTGCCTGGCTGACAGGCAGCCGGGTCTGCCATTCCCTCTGCGGGCAATCACCTGCTGTCCTCTGTCACCCCACCCCTCCTTAGGATACACGCGGGTATTTTTATTATTTTCATTATTAATGAAGCATGGCGTCATCCGCCAGGAAGTGTGACGGTCACGCCCGGCGGGGCTGCCAGTTCAGAATTTCCTCCCACTTCAAGTTCGAACGGCCCCCTAGCGGCCCCCTAGCAGCCCCCTAGCAGCCCCCTAGCGGCCCCTAGCGGCCCCCTAGCGGCCCCCTCGGCCGGCGACCTCGTCCCAGTCGCAGCGCGCCACCCGCAGATCGCATCTACGAGCGTATCGAGAGATCTGGCGTTCGGTTCCCGTTGCAGGAAACTTTCGCGGATTCCAGCTCGTAGCGGGGCGGGGCGACGCACTGCACTCGTCCATGAATGATCTGAGATAACTGGGTCACGAGTCGGGACTCGTACAATCCAAGGGCAAATATTTCTAAGCACTTTTTGTGACAAATTCGCACGAAACACGCTTTGCAGCCGACGGACAAAGATGATGGGTGGACTGCGTCGGCTTACACTTACCTGACTGCATAATAGCGATCAATGTAGTCTCAAGGCTTACATGTCAGGCTTTTGAACAATGAGTTGCTATTTGTCGTTGTACCCAGAAATTGACTATCTACGGCTTTTAAGGCGGGGCCGGTGACTGCTTTTTCGTGTTTGGTTGAATGCTTATCGACGTTGTTAGTACTTTAATATTTAATTCAGGACAACTTCTCTTCACCTTTTGTTCCTGACTTGCAAAAAGGCATGCATAAAACGCTGCCAGCCTCTCCAGAATGTGAAGCGGGGTATGTTTGATTACCAACGTGAGCATGTCATGTTGGTGAGACCTTGTACCTTGTGTACAATTACGCCAATGATGATTCCAAATACTGGGAATATGCCTACATGATACGTTGGTTTCAGGCATGGCAATCCTGATGTTCGTGGGATGCCACCAGGATGACTTCGTTGGCCTCCAACAGGGGTACGTGTTGCGTGTGTACCGATGGTGCTGCTTTCGCCGCATTTGGCGATAATGTTCTTAATCAATGCGAGCTGCATTCTATTTAACTGTACAGTATGCTGTAAATATGCCTCGTCGTTTTGACGGGCACGTGATCTCCGGGATCGTTCCACATCTCAAGGCTTGGACCACAGGATCGCTGACAGGTGAGCAGGAGCCGGGCAAAAAATTGACAGCGAAGTAGAATGTCAAGCTAAACACGTTCTCTTCTAGTTTCCCTGGCTAGGTCGCGAAAGAAGTACAATATTTTCCCTTCTGCTAAAAGGATTACATTATTTGTGAGATAAAAACACGTCATGATGCCGCAAGTCGAAGCGGACGAGCCAATTTATGCCTCGCTACCGAGTTGGTCTCTTGCTCATTTTATGCGTCATCACCCGGTCGAGGCCTCTCGGTGTGACCGGCGCCACCTGGCGGCTCGCCGGCCCCCTCCCCCCTCCCCTGCCGCCCACGCTCAGCTTGCTCTCCACGGCGCCGTTTGGCCATCGCCGCACCGTGAAGACCTGGCAGCGGCCGACTCCCGGGAGAGGGGGGGGGGGGGCTGCACGGGTGTGACCTCTGAGGACCCAGGCCCGCCCAAACTGGCGCGAGGCGGAGAGCCGCTGGGGTGGGGGTGTGGGCCGGTGTGGGGCCAGCTGACAACTTGGCGTACAGGTCATCGATTTCGCCGTGTCATAAGCTTCAGTCGATTGGGCTCACTGCTATCTTAGAAATATTGAAACAGGTCGATATATGCACATGCAATGTGCGCCTTCTGTCTGCACGTGTGTCCTCCCAGCGGCTCCGTCAGCGTCTCCCCCTGTCTACCAACGTTCGGCCAGTGCCGCCATCTGTCTGCTCTTTCGGTCAGCGCCATTCGGTCACGGTTAGTGTTCCCCATCCACCTGTCTGTTTGTCCAGTCAGTCCCCCTCCCCGCCGTCTGCTGCCACCCGGCCAGTGTCGCCCCGCTTGTCCGTCTGTCCAGTCAGTGCCGCGTCCCCCCACCTGGGACCGTCTGGGGTACGGCGCTGACCCCCAGCCGGCCGCCGGCAGGTACGGCGCGGCCATGGTCAACACTACGTGCTCGTCCCACTGCGCCTGCCCGTCGGACGAGTACGCGCCAGTGTGTGGCGCTGACGGCTTCACCTACCTGTCGCCGTGTCTGGCCGGCTGCACGGAGACGGCGGCCGGGCCTGGCGCCCAGCAAACGGTGCGCGCTGGCCCCCCGCTCCGGAGGGAGCTGGCGGCTGGCGGCGGGCGGTCTTGTTGCTGCCTGAAATCAGGGCAACCGTAGTTACTGGATGGACAAGGCTCACGGGCATGATTTGGCTAGCATGAGTAAACACTGAAGTGTTTTATCCGATGCATTTATATGCTTGATATAGCAAGAAGAAAACGTCAGTTTGCCTGTTCTTCGTGATCGGATATTTTCATACCATTCGGCACTAGGTGGTGCGGTTGTTTGCCGGTTTTGCCACTGTAGCTTTTGTCTGACACGACGCTCCTGGGTGTTACAGTATCAGAACTGTAGCTGCGTAGACGAGGTCAACACGGGGGCCACCATTGGCTACTGCCCCCTCGACTGTGATAACTTCTTCTGGTACGTATGACCTGGTTTGGCGGATTATCCGCCGAGGTGTCGCTGGGGTTCTAAGTTGATATGATCAACCTTCAGCATTATCTGCTGAAGTGGTGCTGACATTCTTGGCTGATATGATCGGCTTCTAGCACACGCAGCCGGAACCCTTGCCCCGGAAGGACATTTTTCTATGCTAACCCAGTTCAGTTACACCACAGCTCTGGGTAATGCGCACCAGCTTACCACGCCCAACGCTCACCCAAGACACATGTGGGGAGAATGCGTTCGGCATTTAGTGCCGTTCACTCAGTAGAGGGCGCCACGATGCCGCACCACGGCTGTGGGTGCCGGCCTTCTGGTCACGCTGCCGTCCAAGTTCGTGTCACTGACGCCGGCCGTCTGTTTGTGCCGCCGTCCAATCTCGTGTCACTGAAGCCGGCCGTCCGGTCGTGCTGTCGTCGAAGCTCATGCCACTGACGCCGGCCGTCTGGTCGTGCTGCCGACCAAGCTGGTGTCACTGGCGCCGGCTGTCTGTTTGTGCCGCCTTCCAAGCTCATGCCACTGACACCCGCCGTCTGGTCGTGCCGCCGTCCAAGTTCGTGTCACTGACGCCGGCCGTCTGGTTGCGTTGTCGTCCAGGCTCGTGTCACTGACACCGGCCGTCTGGTCGCGTTGTCGTTCAAGTTCGTGTCACTGACGCCGGCCGTCTGGTCGCGTTGTCGTCCAGGCTCGTGTCACTGACACCGGCCGTCTGGTCGGGCTGCAGTCCAAGTTCGTGTCACTGACGCCCACCGTCTGCTTCCAGGTTCATCCCGATCTTTTGTGTGTTCGTGCTGATTCACTCGACGTCGGAGGTGGGCGCCATCCTCGTGACGCTGCGCTGCGTCGACCCGCACGAGAAGGCCCTGGCGCTCGGGTTCATAGCCGTCGCCATCGGCCTGTTCGGTGAGTGCAGAGGGGTTGGGGTTGGGGGATGGATGGGGGGAGGTGCTGCTGCTGGTGTCTCGTCGATAATAAAAGTCCCGCGCCCCCGGACACGTGACTTAGGTGTTATACTTGCCTCGGCGCGTGCACTCGGTGAACGTAGGGTGGTGGCCATCCGACGGAAATCAGTAAACAAAATGGAAGCAGGGCTCCCACGCCAATGGAGGAAATATGTAAGCTCAACATGAGTGATTTATGGACATTCTGTGAAGAAACCGGTCTTTCAGGAGTTAGTCATCACTCTGGTATTCACTTCAGATCACAGTCACCAAATGTATGGGGTTCGCACGCATTACACATTTTTCTAACGTGAAGGACAGGTATTGGCGATATGTTACTACCGGCTTACCTTACACATAATAGCGTGTCACGAAGTACGCTTATTTTGCGGCTGTGATCTAAAAATCAACCGTTCTGAAAAGAAAATTATGAAGTATTTGAAAACTGTCCCAACCAACAGCCTCATGCCATGACGTTTTAACGTAATGAACAACGCTTGGTGATCGCCCTGGCCTCCTGCAACTGATATCATTTCAATCGGTTGCAATAAATTACTGCTACAATTTTTTTCATTCCGATTTTACTTGGTAAATGCAGATGAATGATTGTAATGAAATTATTAAGAGTAATTGCACTTGGTTGATACCAATTTTCGCTTGTATTCATCCCATGATCAGTGATGCTCTATCAATGTTTGCACTCACTGAGATCATTAGCGTTACCGTAATCGAGGGCTAACGATAGCGCTCTCTGACGGCATGGGACGCTGTACAGGGTGGATCGGGCTTGTCATCACGTATTGCAGATATGACGTGTGTGGATAGCGTGATGTCTCGCTGTACCGTCACGCAGAGGCTGTCCTCCGCGCTTCGGCGCGTCCCCAGCGCCGTTCCCGACGTGCGCAGTGCAATGTGCACCAGTGCGGCGTGCGCGCGCGACGCGGCGTGAGCGCACCGTGCCGTGAGTGGGACGCCGCGTCTGTCGGTGTTGCAGGTAACGTGCCGTGTCCCATCATTTACGGCGCCGTGGTGGACTCAGCCTGCCTGCTCTGGCAGACCAACTGCGACCAGCAGGGCGCCTGTCGGCTCTACGACACCGAACGGTTCCGTCTGCTGTTTTTCGGTGCGTGCGTCTCACTGACGGCGGGGTGGACACGCACATTCGCGCGCAGCGCGGTCTAACACGCACGCGCTCAGCACGCACGCAGCTGGCGCACGCATTCGCACACGCCGCGACTGCTGACGAATGCTTGTGGTCAGGTATGTATGCAAACATGAACATGTTCTGTTGACATCCGCATTGCTCACCACCACATAAACATCCGGAACCGCGCGTGCGTGTAAGTTGTTACGCTGTGGGCATTTGTTCACTCGGGCCGGCCTAATTCCTTCGCCCGATGTTGTGACGTCACTGCCGACATACCGCACGGCTGGTCGTTATCGTGTTAGGCCAGGGATGGGTGCTTGCATGCACGCTTTCACTTGCATAGCCTAACTGCATCACGGGATTTTGACGAGTTGTACACAGGTGCCACAACAGAGCACATTCACTCTGCTGGTTTCCCATGCACGCGGCAGAAATGATCTGTGTTGCGCCTTGTTCTGTATGCCGGATGCAAGAGAGCACCCGCGATTCAAGCGATTTGTGCTTTGCTGCCTTGCTTTTTCGTTTAAATATAGTGATACCTTTCAGGGAAACCTGATATAGTGGTTCTGTAAGTTAACGCAAAGACGAAAAGTATTCATGTGAAAAGCGCTGACATACTGTGCTTCCTTTTGTTGTGATGTTCGTAAAATGATGTACCTCTATGGAATGCAAGTGCGACAAAGTGTTGCACTGAATTTTGCCCCGAAATTATGGAGCTACATAAACAGGTACCATATTTGTATTTAAATTCCTATGTTTCGTCACATGAGCGCAAATAGCCAGACCACCTATTTTCATGCTCGAGAACGTCTTGAACCTTGTTATGTTCTCCTTGCCTTCACTATTGTCGCACCTGTTGATTCTTGACAGACGCATGTATTACTGGCGAGCCCATACGGCGACCACCAGCCCATACGGCGACCGGAGTAACGCGCTGGCGACTCATTCGTGTATCAGGCTGTTGCAATACTTTTGTTGACATTCATTGTCCGCACGTTTATGTTAAGCCATCGACTCATCCAGAGCGTCACGTTAGTATAGCACATAAAGGTCATTCCTGAATATTTCTTGACGCCCTGCGCCTCAATAACACTGGATTTCTAGCATTATGCCCCCGGCGACGCGTGACAAGAATGTCATAAAAAGTCCGAAATTGGCGTTTGGGAACCATTTCCGGGAAGCGTTCGCTGTTGCGCACTCGCCTAGTGAGGGGTTCAAGTAAGCTTCAAGAAACAACCATGTCCTTTGTCGACCCCTAACGGCGTTGGCATGTAGCCGATAACCTAGGCAATGGCCTGCGCGGCCAGTCTCCTAGGAAGCGGTTTGGTCCCTCCCTGCTAACCACCCACCCTGTCCCCGCAGGCATCACTTCAGCGGTTATGTTCGCGGCATTTTTGGTCGACTGCGTCGTCTGGTACAAGGCCGGCAAAATCAACGCGTCGTCGCCGGCCGACCTGCACCAGAAGTCGCCGGCCCACACCCGCTCCCCGGGCGAGGTCGCGGGCCAACCCGAGGCCGTGCCCCTCAAGCACGGCCCCTGACGGGGTGTCAGAGACCGTACGCCACGGGTCGCCGAGACCTGCCGACAGCGGGTCCCCGCGCGGAAGTGGTCACCGGCAGGACAGCGTCGCCTGAACGGGGCAGCTGTGTCAGAGACTGCACCCCGGCGCCACGGCAGGGCGGGCGGGGCTGCGCCCGCTGCATCTGATGGCGGGCCGGGTACACGGTCCGCCGCGGCTGTGCCGGAGGCTGTACCCGTCGCCGAAGTCGCGTACGTAGCCGTACCGCCCCGCTGCGGTTAGTCCGTCTTACGCGCGGCCGTCTTGACTCACCGATAGACCAACGTATGCACCAGACGCGCCGTGAGGCCGTGTGAACCCGTACCTGGCCGTGCGACACGTGAAACTCCGGAGCTGGCGGCGTGCGTAGTTCCGGGAAAGCCGGCGAGCGGCAGTGGCCGCGCGCGGACGGGTTGTCCACGTTGGAGTCCCGGCTCCACCGGGGCGGGGCCCCACCGGTCCCCCGCGGGCCCAGAGGCTGGGTCCGGGAGTGTTCAGATCAGTGACTCGGGCCAGTCCGGTCTCTGTTCAGACCAGTGACTCGAGCCAGTCCGGTCTCTGTTCGGGCTAGCGACTCGTGCCAGTCTGGTCTGTTCGGGCCAGTGACTCGTGCCAGTCCGGTCTGTTCGGGCCAGCGACTCAGGCCAGTCCGATCTGTGTCTAGGCTAGTGACTCTGGTCCGTCCGGACTGCGCCCAAGCTAGTGACTCGAGTCAGCCAGGTCCACTTTCCATGTCTGTGACGTGGCTCAGTCCGGTCCGCGCCCAAGCCAGTGACACGTGTCAGTCCGGTTTGTGCCCCAAACCGTTTGTGGGTTGTGGGCGGCTCGAAGCCGGTCATGATGTACGTCCTCAGGGGAGAAACGTCGGGCAGTGGTGCGGAGTGCCTGGTCATGTTCCCTGGACCGACCTGACCTGACCCGGTATGAGTGGCTCTGTCCACCGCCTCGACCCCGGCTCAAGGGTCGACAGAGCGATTTTGATATATCCATTGCAGCCGGTACGCGCTGCGCGTGCATTTACCATCTGTGTCATTGTATACTTGAAACGCCGAAAGCGTCAAATTTCGTGTGCGCGTTGGCTTCCATGGTTCGGCTCACCAGTGTATCGTTGTCATGTGCGCACGCCGTCGCGGTATTTGTTGTATTATCGGTCTCTTTTATGATCTGTTTACCTGCTAAGCTGCGACTGTTTAACGTTGTTTAGATGTTTTAATTCTTCGTCGTCTACCGTACCCGTCTTGTTCGATTCGGAAACGTTATAGGAACTCGGCTACATTACTTTAAATGTCTCGCGGCTTCCGATAGTTTGAGTGGGGTTGATCGAGAGGTCGTTGCCCCCTCCACCCTTGGTCGAGAGGTCGTTGCCCCCTCCGCCCCGCAACTGTGCCGTCCAACTTTAGCCTAGACCGCGGTCTTACTTCGCAACCTTACCAGTTGCTTTGTCTTTTGTGAGTTTGCAATATTGCGATCGTCCGCTCTAATATCCAATGCCAGATTTGTTGTATGTGGTGTCCAAATACGAATCATGTACCCCGTGCCAGAGGTGTTCCTTCCAATAACATGCTTACTGGGCCGGCACGGTCGGCACGAAGATGACCGGTTCCCACCAAAAAAATGAACCGACAAAAGACGAATCGAAAAAGTTCAACGCAGATAATCGAAACGGAAAAAATCGAATAACAAAAAGCCGGAAAGGGACAAGAAGTCGCAAAAAATGAAGCAAAAAAGAAAAATAAAGAGGTAGAGAGAAAGATAAAAGCACAATTGGAAAGAGTTTAATGGCAAAATGTCGAAATGGATGAAGTTCAAATCTGAAAAGTCGTGGGATCAAAAGTCAAATGAAATTAGAGTCAAGTGAGAATAAAAGCCGAGTCGAAGAAAGTCGCGAGGCAAAAGATCCGAAGGAAGAGACGCCGATAAGGAAAAGCTAGATCAGAAAACATTTCGAAGGAGGGAAAGTCGACATGCATACATTGGGATGGAATCTATTCCATTTTGCGTAAATTGATATGTTTACATCCATGGGGATATTTACATGGATCGGGATATTTACGTGCATTGACATGTTTGCGTACATTGGGATACATTTGAATTGGGATGCAAGTACACGAATAGGTAGCCAAAGAATTTAAGGGCAGGAGAGTCACCAGGGCCTGACACCTGGTATGGAAGCAAATGTCAATGTTGCACTAGAACGCGGCGTGGACTCGGTTGGGCTCCGTCGCCTCGCATCCCAGGGCCCTCGAAGCCAGGCCCACCCGCGTGCACCCGGTAAACGCCCGCGGCGGCAGCCAGCCTTCGCGCCCTCACGACCGAGCCGAGCGCAAGGCGCCTTGAGACTATCAGACGGCCGATCAGCCGTGGGCACCCTGCCAGCTGCTATCTATCAACGCTCCTGAACGTTGTCTCCCCAGCTATTAGCTGGGGCGGTCGTGAGCAACGGAGGCGGCCACGGCACGGGGCGGCGCCGGTCGCAAACCCCGTGTGTTTGTTAGTTCTGGTCCTCGATAGACACGTACCTGGCTGACAATGGTGGTTCCTGGTTCGCACTTCTCCCTGCCGAAAACGGGTTCTTGGAGCCCGGGTGCTCCTACCACAAGCACCACCCGCTGGTTTCTGGATTCTGGACCTGGGCCTGAATTTTGTTGTTCTGCTATCAGTGCATCCTGATTTCCGATCCGCACTGTTTTTCGCGGTTAAAGATATCGGTTCCTGGTTCCAACTGTTTTATTCACAAACGACAGAAACTACTTCCTGATATTTATATATTTCCCACGAACACAAGACCCTGATTTTAATTAGGCTTTCACAGGCACCAGAACTTGGTTCTCACGGGCTTGGCGCAAACACTAGACGCAGGTTTCTGGTACCCAATGTTTTGCTCAGGAACCGCCAGATGGTACTTCCTAACTTTCATTGGCCTATTCGTGGACACTAGCCCAGGTTACCATTTGACAGTTATTGAAGAAAAATTGTTCAAAGTAAAAGATATATTGCATAATCACCCATCATATTCTCGAATGCAAAGTGCATTACACCAGTAAACCGTGAATATGCCCGATACCCACTGGCTTCTGACGATAATTTCATGTAAGATTTTGTTCTCGCTGGTTTCCTTCATCTCCCTTTATCCTCATGGGTTTTTGCTTATTTTTGTGACATATTTCAGGTTAAACCTTTTTTCTTGATGTCTCGGCTGAATTCCACCCTGGTTCTTGGTTCCTGCTGGATGCCTTGGCTTTATGTCAAGCTGGATCTTGGGCTTTGGTTGCTTTTTCAGCACAGTTCGGTGTTGAATCCTGGGTCTTGATGCATCTTACTTCGTTTGATTTCAAACTTGTTCCTGGACACTTCCTGGTCCCAGAACAAGGGACTGGTTCCCGAGAAGAGATATTAGGAATCAGGCACATGTCTGGTCGCGAGGAGAAATGTGACTATTAAGCTATGTCAGTAATTACCTGGATGCTTAACGGCATACATATGTTTCTTCTGTACTTTTATCTGTTTTCTCACGCATGCAATAGATTTCGTTTATAATATATGAGCTATAGACCGGTAAGTTTGACAATTTTCAGAACATGTTACTTGAAACGCTGTTCGGTTTTTAACCGTGCAATTATCCGACTGCCTTTGCAGCGGGGTTCGTCCACAGGTAATACCAAAATGTTGACGTGCCCTCGTCGACATTTAGTTTTAGTTTCGATCTCCTCCCCGTCCACTTTCATCTCTACCTGTTTTTTACCCTTGACTTTCCCGAGTGTGAGTGAGAGTGATTTTTCAGCACAACATTCCAGGATTCCTGTGGAGTTTTATCCTTCTGGACTTCCCGCCTCCCCTCTTTCCGTTTTGACCTTTATGCTTGCCGAACTTTATCTGTTTCGGCTTTTTGTCTTTCGACTTTTCTCTGATACGTCTTCCATCCCTGTCGACTCCTTTCTTTGTCGGCTGTCTGCCGCTCTACTTTTTAGTTCGACTTTTTCCATTCGACCTTTTCCATTCGGCTTTTTGTCCGGACACCAAGATGGACAAGTGGATCGCTCCCCATCTGGCAGCGAGTCACCAGCAACGGGCCGCATGCTTTCAGTCCAACAACTTCACCTGCGGTTCAGGCCGCAGCTTTCTCTAGTCATGTTCAAATCACCTCCTGTAGTCATGTTCACATCTTTATCAAACGTTGAGTCACATGTTCAAATCACCTCTTGTAGTCATGTTCACATCTTTATCAAACGTTGTGTCACATGCCGCCACTGAAGCTTGTTGATTAGCATTCGCGGTGCTATTTTTAAGATAGATGACTAACTGACGCCAATTATGCTGCCGAGAACAGCCTACATCGACCCCATGGTCACGGCATGTAAGTAACCGCTTCAAATACGTCCGGAGGTCTTACGCGGTTCCTTTTGACAAGCTGTGTACACTGGTAGGTTACTTTCTTTCGTGAGGTCAATAGCCGAGCATTCTGAACAGTGTCCAATGGAACGAAGTGGTTTACAGTGTATGGGGTTTTAACCTGAAATAACAATTTTGAAGCTCATTCAGCGCAGTTCACAGCCATGCCTTTTTGAGACGTGATGTCTTTTTTTCTGGATTTGACGTCCCTGAACCTGTGTAGACCACCTCGCGCAGATCATTTCAAGTCACCCAGACATGCATGACGTCAAACGTCACGCGAGTGCCGTCATTTCAATGGCCATGAAGTGCTCAAGGCTAGCACAAATATGACCATGGAATTATTCGTGTCTAGTGCACGTCAACACGCCTCGTGGCATCAACGAACATCAGTTGGTCTTCAATCGGCTCAACGCGTGAACGTAAGTTTCGAATATGAATCACGTTTTGGGCTGCGCGAAGCAGGAATTTGGGCGGCGTCACGAGTTATGGCGAGGTTCAGATTGGGATTGAAATAACTTTCAGCGTCACAACCGAGTATGCAAATGCAAGTAGACAATAAAGAAAAACGGCGGAATATATACGAACCGCAGGAGAAAGGCCCAAAAGGCGAGAACACGACAATATTTGGGCTAAAACGCTCACCGCCAAACAACCTACATTTCGGCACGTTGATGTACCGCAAGGAAGTTAGTCCGTCCGCTACAGTGGCAGTTCTGACACGGCCAGTCTGGCAGCGATTCCGACGTCATAAAAACGTTCCATGACGAAATCAAATATGACGCATCGAGAGACTTCTCTACTAAATAGTGAAATGTTGTTGTCTAGACGAGTCTTTTACACTCAAGGGAAACCCACAGACACAAAAAGCTTATTTTATCATATCTGATGCTTCCTTCAATACCTTCAAATGTGGAATATTTCATAAGTTGTTAGGTGAATTTTCGAGGAACCTTATACGTGAACAAAAGACGGTAGTAATAGCCTCATTTCCTGGAGAAAAACCGGGAGTTAGATATAGATGCGTTGATATCTCGGCAACATGTCTTTATGGAAACGAATGGCGTAAGCACAAATGTTCTTTCTGCTATTCGTTTCGATAAAATAATGTTGTCAAAATATTAACGCAGCTGTATCTCCATTCCCCTTGTTGTTCTCCAGGTAATAAGGCTATTACTATTGTCTTTTCTATGTGGAACATTCCCTTCAACTACAGAACTTCTGTTTTTTTAAAATATTTAGTCCGATTCCTTGCACCGAATGGATTTCTTGGACCAGAGCTCACACAAAGCAATGTTTGTAGAGTGAACTCTGATCCATACCATCCGATCTTCAAATTCCAGGTCAACGACATAATTTG
Organism: Pollicipes pollicipes; assembly: GCF_011947565.3. Classification (NCBI taxonomy): domain Eukaryota; kingdom Metazoa; phylum Arthropoda; class Thecostraca; order Pollicipedomorpha; family Pollicipedidae; genus Pollicipes; species Pollicipes pollicipes. The sequence continues at coordinate 40,973,875 of NW_023596576.1, read as the reverse complement.
GTGACGCGAGCATAAAGGAAATGTTCTACACTAGAAGATATTGAAGCAAGCATCAGATATAAGTTCACATATCACTTTTGGCATGTTTTTAAGTGAAAAAGGTTGCTTTAGATAACACGACTTCTCTGTGCAGTAAATATGCTCCTTCATATGCCATTGTTTGGCTACGTCATCGTACCTTGCACCGTATTTACTAAGGGCCAGTTGACAGCAGCTATATCTGAAAATCGTGCTCACGAACGCCAGATATGGACGACTGGGCAATTATATTTTTCTTGGCCGTGATCGCCGCATAGTCAACGGGATGACAGGATTTGAATGACGTTATCATGGTGTCATGGATGCCTGGGCGACTTTGAAATAGCCTCCCCGAAAAAGCCTGCACATCTTCGCGGGCATGTAGCTCAGAAACTAGAAGGGTGAAGGCCTTAACAAGAGCGGAGCTGTGAACTGCACCGAATGATCTCATGATGGCTGTTTCAGTTCAAACCCTATGCAAATGCAGAGCACTCCATTTTAAGCCCTGCAATGTTCAGTGCGCTCCACTCTGCCCTTTGACGTCATCTGACCATTGATGCATCACTGGCCATAGCCATAGCACTTTGCCACAGCACATTGAATATACATAAATTATGCCAGAAGAGAATGCCTGACATTTTACATCCCAGAAATAAATCTTGAAGGGAGCGTTTCACATTTCCATGGGGTTTTGAACCGAGATTGCCATTTTGAAAACCCTTCCGTGCTGTTCACAATCCTGCCCTTCTTAATAGCTGAGCCCTCCAGTTTCTTAGCCGCACGTCCGCGAAAATGGGGAAAGGTATTTCGGTGAGATCATATCAAAGTAACCTCGCCTTACATGACGTCATAATAACGTCATTTAATTGATCTCATTCCATAAACCATGCTGTGATCAAGGCCAAGAAAAACATAATTGTCGAGGCGCTCATCCTTGGTGTTTGTGAGCCTGATTTCTAGAACGCACCGTCCATTGACTCTCAGTCAATGTTGTGCTGTGTTTGATGGCGTAATCAAACCATGACGCATTGAGGAGCATAATTGGTAAAGAGAGAATTGTGCTGTCTAGTGCGGTCTTTTCCATTAAAGAATATACTAACAGTCTTAAGTGAGCTTGTTTTAACATAGCTGATACATGCTTTAATATCTTCATATGTAAAACATTTCCATCAAAGCGCGCGTCATCTTATAGGTATAGTTGTGATTGGTAACACGTATCATGCACAAATCATGCTAGAAATGAAATTCTGACGTTTTGGCGTCATAGATGTAAAACGTCAAGTGCATTTTATCCAAAGTGAAACCTAATGGGTTTTAGGTAGAGGCCAACTACCGTGACCCAGGTGGCCTCTGGCTCTACGATTAGTCTCATTTTTGGTAAACCGGCACCTGAGAGGTAGTTCGTCAATAAACAACTCGTTAATGGAAAACGGACAGCCTTGCCCACAATTCAGTCTCTGGAGGTATTTACCCCGAAGAGATTGGATAAGCCGTCAAAACATAAAAAAGAGTTCACCCCACGCAGTCGTGACCCCCGTTAAACAAATCATTGTGTCTTACCTTAAAAAAGCTATTTTAATGCCTGTTGGTGCACACAATACTTGAGCTCCATACCAATGACTTCGTTTTTTACCTAATACTACAATAATGGCACGTGAAAAGGTTTGTACTCGGTGAAATTTAAATATTTCACATAAATGTCATGTACACCGCCGGAACATTCCGATCGAATGTCCTTTACGACCGAATGCGCGCAGCACTGGGCAAATCGGCCTGTTGCAATGTGCTTAGTGTTACCGCTGAGTTCCCTGCTGGCCTTTCAAACTCGATTATCGATATGATCACGACAGGTACTTGCGGGGCCCAGCCGGGTCCTCGGAACTGTAGAACGGTAAATCATTAAGAAGCCAAAGAGGTATTTTCACTGCCTGTATGACACTTTTTATATCGTTAGTGCTACCAATAACGATATGAAAAGTACCACGCAAGCAGTGAAAACACTTCTTTGTTTTCACAACACGCAACGGCTCGAGTTGCGTCAGCGTTCGATTGCACCGACGTTCAGCCCGGTTTTTCTTTTTCCTGCCGTCGCGGGCGGCCTGGAAAGTCACGCCCGACCGATCTGTTCCGGCAAAGGTTACCTGAACTGTTGGGGCGTCCAGCGAATGTTAACGGCGCTTGGTCATCCGGATAAGCAACGAAAGAGGCGTCGCAATTCTGTAAAAGTGTATTGTTCCAACCATCTTGATTGCATTCAAAGAGAGCTTTCGGGATAATCTCTATCCCGTCTTAAGCCTTGTTCAATGATATTCATGAAAACAGATTTAGGTGCGCATAAAGAAAACCTAAAAAGTCACGTGCGCTCTAGCATACTTATCCCTCCGAGGCAGCGAAAGCAGTATGCATGGCTGGTTTGTCAACGCTGCGGCTGAAATTACAGGTGAAACCAGCGGTTTGGAATGCTTTCTACATGCGCACCAACTTGTTTCGTGAAGCGTTAGGAAGAACCATTCTCCGTTGCGTGGTTAGTTTGCCTGCTCGCTGGGCGCCTATCCTACCTATCACTGCGAGACCAACAACTCAGGACCTACGGAGACCACAACGCCGGGAGTCAGTTTTCTGTCTGCTATATCGCAAGCGCACGTGTTTCAACCAATTGTATGTGTATTTTGTCGTTGTTGCATTCGAGAGTAAGGATGGACGCTCCTCGAACGAACAAGGGTTGGACGGATCCATGCCAATTTTGGAGCCTGTTTTTACCTATGATGGTAAAAACGATGGCGTTCAACCCGCGCGCAGTTTGACAGAATCCGGCCACGCCCCTGACTGGTATTTTTTAACAGGAAAGCACGAGTGAACAATCGCGAGGTGAAAAGCGTCCGCTATAATCTGTTACAGTCATGTGATTCCTGGTCAACTGCATTTTTGCTTCTGAACACGTGATGCATTAAAGGGAAGAGGGGAATTGTAGAGTTTTTACTCTGAGCTTAGCTGTACCATAACTACTGAGGAAAGAGCTAAGATGTGTACATCTGCAGACGGCTATACCCTTCAAGTATTTATGAAGTGATAGACTTTTGGGGAGAACGTCTTCGTTGTTTGGGAGATAATCTCTGAATGAACACTTCAAATGATTCGTCTACCGCTCTAAGATAAATTGTATCCCATGGTGGTGGAAGCTGCATCGATTTTTATCTGGAGTAGGTCGCATCGCAAGCACGCTGAATGCGTTACGATATGTAAACAAATGGTGCTCGTCCCTGCTATTTCGTAATTCATCGTGGTTACGATTTAACAAATATGTGACGTTTCTAACCAGCAAGTTTATATTTTCAGCTACAACCACCTCGGTTTGGTCCCTAAGGCAGGAATTATGGATCTAAATAGGTACTGAAAATGGCGACTTATTGTCTGGATGAGTATAAGCCGTGGCAAGGTGTCACGGCAGTTATGTCAATCATGCCAGTCAATCACTGAAGTAAATCAGTCACCGGCATCGTTGTCGGCATATTGTATCAGAGATACATGTCCCATGCACAACTGATACAACACGCACCGCCCAATATCTTGGAAGGAAGTTCGCACGACACCGACATCCTTGATGAGCAGAAGCCAAATGTGTTGCACCATATGCTGTCCATGACCTTCCCACCACTCCGCGTTACATGCATATTTGTCGCACTAAGTGGGCGATAATGCCCTAAACACACATTTTCATTACTCGCTAGAGCTGCTAGCGTTACGCAAGGAGTATATTGCTGCCGCTCACCTCAAGGTGCGTGCGTGCGTGCGGCCGGAAGTAAATGGAAGATGGAGGGCGCTACTGTGCGCCATCCGAGTGACCCAAGGCCGACACCTGTCGCTTTGATTTATAGATAAATTATAATTAGATTAGATATAAATTATTTATAGATTATAGATAAATTCCCTTGATGCTGCTTGGACATAATGCAACTCACCCTACTCCCCGCTATTTTCTGATAGCTTCTGGACTATCTCAGTTAAAGCAATTAAACATTGAAAATTAAAGAAAATTAACAAATAGAAATCAAGTGGGATAAATCCGGTGAAGCATTCCGATGGGAGAAAACAGTTAAAACCAAGACCAATTAAAACAAAACAACCCGAAAATAAAGTGCCCAATCAGGGGGCTTTTTTGAGAGGGGGAAGGGGCACCAAGTTCTAGAAGGAACAACAACGAGGCGTTCCCCTCCCATGACGAAATCATGGATCCGCTCCTGAACAGGGCTCACCATGTTCCGAGTTTGCCATAGACTTTTACGTTCGCTACAATCAAGACATCTAGGAGCCTTTGACAAGCTTACCCATTCTTAATCACGGTGCATCCCCAAGGCAGCCCACCACCAAGCTATTTTCAGGCCTACGGTAGCTCCCACGCTTCTGGGCTTTCAATCAGCTCATGCTTTGGGAACGAAAAGAGTTCTGCTGCACTCTCGCATGCAACCTGCTACTGGGCTATCATCATACACAACAATGGCTGACAGAAGCCTCAGGCCAGTATTGAGCGAGTTAATAATTTGGTGGCAACGGACACCCAGTAGATCACGCCATTAAGTGACAACCATTTTTTAAAAAAATCGTAGGCCACTTACCAACAATTTCACGCACGTGCCGTTCACAGGCCTTAGTGAAACGACGGCGAAGAAAGGGAAAGGTTCATCAAAGTTTTGTTTTCAGCGTAATCTCGATTAGTCCAAGGAGCTCAGTCCGAAAGACGGGACGAATTTTGGAATTGGGGAGCATTCGCATGTAACTGCGCCACATGCTTCCCAGCGGCGTGTCTGGTGTCCGTAGGTGGGCGTTCCTCAAATGTTCATTGCAACGGTGCCGGATAGGACGCTTGCACCCGTTTCCATGAAGCTTGCCCCGCCTCTCTGTGTCACACAGCTTGCACGTGATTTTACGCACCACGCTTCCGAACTTACATATACCAACCAGGAGGTGGTTACTCGTTGGTGGTCCGGTGGATATGGCAGCTTTGACACCTTTATACCTGGATTTTCTTCTATCTTTTCGTTTTCCCATAATTTATTCGGCCCTTTCTAGATCAACAAGTCCGCAGCGTTAGCGGGTTTTTTCCTGCGCTTTGGAAACGTTGTGGAGGGTGGTGCGAGTTGTATCACGGCCGGGTAGTATCGGGGTGATTGAGTCCCTATGCGACGAATAGCAAACTTGACTCACTCATTTAACCCACAGCAGCGTCCTTTTTTGTCAGTGTACTTCCAGCTGCACACGTGCGCGTGCGTTGGGTTAGGCGCGCCATTTTTCTGGATATGATTTGATGTATTCTAGTGTATTTCATGCGTTTTTTATGTATTTGATCATATTTTGGTGTATGATGTATCCTTTTAAGTGTCTCCGCACCGAACACCAGGCCACCCTCTTCGTATCGCCAAAATAGCAGCTGTTAGGGAAGCAACATGAAAAATGGTGAAAAGAAGCATCAAAAAAAGAATCGCACTCAGACAAGACTTGTGAACCCATCAAATTGAAAGCTTCAAACTACGATTAGCATGATGACCGGTTCCTGTTCCCTTGCTTGCGTGCTGTTTGGTGAAAAGTTGGGTTGGTAACAGGTGAAATGTGTCGTGACAGGCTTACATCCTTGAAACTGGATTTTTATGAGATCAAGTAGCCTTAGATATGAGTCTTCCGGCACCTCATAGCTACTGAAAGGGAGACCACTGCCAATTGTAAAGCACAGGGCTTGGCGAAAATCTTGATGCTTCGAAGAAATGTTCAATTTTGTCGGAATGTTATGCTAAACATAAACTTATCCGAACTAGTAACACAACTCGGTTTTGTTTTCTTTTCAGAAAAGCTGACTTGCTGTTAGGTTCATGGCTATGGTCGGTAACCTTTCACCCATGATTACATCAATACCACAGGTACTTTTCAAAGTTCCTAGATCCACCAGCCGACCTAGAGGGGTATTGGGTAAGGAAGAGGCAAGAGTTTGCATTTCGTGTCAGGTATTCCGCTGCTGCCAGCGATGTCATCACAAGAATTTGAGCATACGTCAGCATCCGCAGTTCAGGCCGGCCAGGCCATCCTAGTCCACGCCCCTTAACAGGCTTACATATTTGCAGCCGCTGCCCCTCTCCGTCCCCATGCTCGCAGCGTAATCTAGATAATGCCTCGGATTCCGCTGACCACATTTGCGTCATAAGTACGAGCAAGGCCACAGGCAGCGTGAGCTCTAATGTCAACTAACGGGCGATGTTGCAGCCTTACAAGTCTGCCCGGCCGAACCCCGGCAGCAAGCCCCGGTGTGATGCGGTGTAGCATGCGCATATGATGCATGTAAGATAACACAACATGATGATGCTTGACAAAGAGCATATGCCTTCGGTACCCTCTTTTTAATGCGAAGCTGCCCAGGAGGGCCCATGTGAGGAGGCTCCTTTTTCCAAGAAGCCCCTTGAAAATCCTGCACCCCCCCCCCCCCCCCCCCCCCAACTCAAAATCCGTGGCGCCACCGCTGAGAATGGGTGCCACACACACAATTTGCCACTCGTTGGGAAAACCCCGAGTTGCGAGAGAGCGGCTAATGCCCACGGAAGATGCGGAACGATCACAGTGAGGCGTCGCTGCACTGCTATGGTCGGCACCCCGTCCACACCCACCGCTCTCGAGCTCATCCGCCGGACCGACGAGGATAGTTCAGGGAGAGTAGTGGACTAGCAAGTGAAGAAGATCGTGTCGTCGTTAATCGGTTGTCTAGGTGACTGTTCCTTGCTGCTGGACAGCGTTTGTAAAGGTCTCACGGCATGATCGCACTGAGCTGAATGTTATACTTACTGAATGCTATACCTTTTGACAGGGAAGTGCATGCACCGCATATGCCACAGAGCATTTTGGCGTCCGCCTGAGCAGGATTTTCAGGCGGAACGAACTCGCTTCCAAGGCGTCGCGCCTTACATGTGGTATCAGCTGTGCCTGGGGAACACTGCAATCAGCGACGCAGTGTGCAACAAGGAGAGTGATCGATCGATTAATGTCAACGAACGGCTAGCATGATTGCCATGACCTTTGTCATTCAGGCAATGCATTGTCATTTACAGAAACTTGGATCTATAATCCTTACCTGAGAAACCGAAACCATAGCGGCATTGGCGGTAAAACAATCACTGATTAAAAAGGAAAAATTGTCCTGTCGCAACTACGAGGACGAAGTGGCACAGATGAGCGTATTCTGTTTGCATATCTACATTGTTGTTCTACTTTGTTTATCTTTAATCACTGCTTCAATCACTGATTAAAAAGGAAAAAATTGTCCTGTCGCAACTACGAGGACGAAGTGGCATAGATGAGCGTATTCTGTTTGCATATCTACATTGTTGTTCTACTTTGTTTATCTTTAATCACTGCTTCAATCACTGATTAAAAAGGAAAAATTGTCCTGTCGCAACTACGAGGACGAAGTGGCATAGATGAGCGTATTCTGTTTGCATATCTACATTGTTGTTCTACTTTGTTTACATATCTATATGGCTTACCTATTTTACCTACGCATTTATATATCGCATCGTATTCAGCTTGCTTGCGATGCAGCCTTCTCCACGCACGGATGTCAAATTGTATTATTTCATGTTGGTCACTGGCCCCCCGCAGTGCCTAATATCCCCTCTACCGTCAGTTCGCCCCCCCCCCCCCCTCCAACCTTCTGGATCCTGAGAGCAAGCAGAACATTAAGAACGGGAGCTCTCAATTTACCAAATGTGAGGAGGGTGTCCAGTATCCAACCGTTTCTCAGGTAAAAAAAAAAACGCAGAACATGAAAACCACGATGTCATGACCAGTTGGTGCAGCTGACTGAGCTTGTCACAATTTGACAGTTCCGAGTTTGTATCGTGTTTACCTGAGTATTTTTTGTGTTTGCTGTATGCTGCACATGCCCTGTTGGCTCTAGTTCAGTTGTGAGTTATTGTCCGAGTGCTTTGTCTTTATTCAGCAATGTTGCAAGCTCTACAGACTGCAGCAAGTTGTGCTGCCCTGCAGCAGCGTCGTATCAGAGAATGAAAACAAGTAGTCGCACATTACCCTCTAAAAACGTGACAAATTTACCGGCTGTCAACTTTCGGAAGAACTCCTGAGACGTGCCGACCTCCACTTCGATGTCAATGATAAATGGGACAGTCACGTAGACCTTGCGATCCACGCGAGCCAGCTTCACGGATAGCGGTAATCGTCCGACAACGACCACCAAAACATCACCAGCCGTGTCCGGCATGCCTAACGTAAGTGTTGCGTTACAGTCTGCAGCCCGCCTACCTTCCTACAGCCCAAGGATTTCCGTGACAGTCTTTGAGAGTCACGCACATCAATTAACACTTTTTTCTTTCCCGAGTCGAGCACACCCAATAACGCCAGAAGTCACATAACATGGACAAATTGAACAAAATGGACCCTACGTCGATTACCAAAACCTGGTTCTGACGATCCGCGCTCAGCAAATCGATAGACGACAACCTCTAGACGACAACTTCAACTTCGATAGATGCTCGACGACAACTTCAATTTCGATAGATGCTCGACGACAACTTCAACTTCGATAGATGCTCGACGACAACTTCTCACGCCGAGGAGCAGCGAGAAAACGTAGTGGAGCTGTTGTATTTTACTGGCGTGTTAAGCCAATTTCCCGCAAATGCCTCCAGCCTGTTTTGCGGAACTTCACCCCCGTGGCGGGATTTAATGACCGTGACGCAGCGGGTCGCCGCCACGTGGGCTCGGCGTCGTACCTCTCATAGCACAGCTCCGAAGTGGACAGCGACTGGGTCAAGAGGCAGGGGATCAAAGTGAATGCAAGGCAATTGGCAGCTTAATTAGAGGACGTCTTTAACTAAAAACGGCGGGTTTAATCGCCCTTATTGATTCAGAATCGGGTTCAGATCAAGAGAAAACTCAACAGCCAAAATGTTCCAACTCTTAGCGGTCGAGTGGCATCGATTGGTTGGTTTGCCATGGAACAACCCAAGACCCTGACTCATAGATGAGCTGGGTACCGTACCTTTAAACGTTGGAGTCTGTTAGTATGTTTGCAGTGCGTGGTTACTATCCATGGTGTTGTAACTCGCTCGCAACATTATTAGCCCATCCATCGCAAGTCATAGTATCCCCTCCCCCCCCCCCCCCCCCCCCAGCACAATTCATGGTAGCCCATCGCCTCACAAAGTCTGACCGCGCTCCTGCTTACATTTATAAATTTAATTTGCAAAACGCTGCTAGCAGAAGCGGTCAAAGGTGATGCCTCACATTTGAAGATGTTGAAGTAGGCATCAGATATGATTAAATATGCTCACATGTACATGTTGCATACAAGTGAGTATGAAATATGCTTACTTGTATGTATTGGTATACATTGCCGTGCAAACAGCTGCTCTGGAGAGCAACATTATTCTGTTTAGTGAATATGCCGTTAATTATGTCGTTCATTACATTATCGTACCATGCACAACATTGACTGAGAGCCGGTTGACGACCGTTACATCTGGAGATCATGCTAAAAGATGTGGCATATGAACGACGCAACAAGTGCGTTTTTCTTGGCCTTGATTGCAGCATGGCTCATGAAATGGCAGAATCTGAATGACTCTATAAATGCATCACAGATGTCTGGATGACCTTGAAATAACCCGCTTGTAGAAGTCTGCACATCTTGGCGGCGTGTAGTCCAGGACTATACGGATTGGTTCTTAAGAAGGGCAGTGCTGTTAACTGTACCGAATGATCTTCAAGATAGCCATGTCAGCTGAAAACCCCATTCAAATGTGGAACACCCTCTGAAGCGTCTCCTCGGCGCTACATTTTTTAGCGTTTATTTTCACTCCTAGGCTCTCCCTAGATTTAATGGTGCATGTGTGTTGAAGAGCCCCAGTTAATGTCAAGCTGATCAACGACGTTTAGATATTGTCATGCAGTACTGCACGGACATCGAAAGTGTTAGATGTAAATATAACCTGAAATTACTTACCTGCAAGAATATAAGCCTTAGCCCTCGACCAGGTTCGTTGCTTTCTGATATGCGACCTGATCTGGGCGGTCATGAACGCATATAGTGGCCACCAGGAGCACTTCCAAGCTCCCTTGTGTTCTGTGCAAGCCGCTCAGATGTGCGCGACTAAGTGACGGCATCAAAACAGTTCGGATAGACACGCAAGCAGAGGTAGATCAAGAACGCCCGGTGTTGTTTTACGTCATGCAACGTATTTTGTGCGTCTGTGGCGCGCTAAACTTGGTCTTTGAAAATTGGGTACGCCTTTCCCACAGTTAATCCTGCATACGCACCTGGATACGGGATGGGCGTGATGCGACCCTGTCTTTCCAAACTTAGAAAGATAAGACCTGGCGGAAAAAGCACCAGTGAGTTGTCACAATTGTTCACAAGCCTTGTGTTAATAGGCCAAAAACTGGCTCAGCACAACCAGTTCAAATGTCAGGTTCCCATAAAACGAGGCACCCTTTCGGCGTTCCCTGCCAATATCTACAAAGTTATGCGATACAGTAGCATGCATTCGGCACAGGTGTGCTTGTTGTATACATATGAGGAGAATAGTGTGTGTTTTCACACATACTTTTCTACTCTACTACTATTTTACGCATACTTTTCTACTTTTCTTAAAGCAAATGTGTTTATAATGCAGGGTTTCTCGAGTGTCGACCACTTCTCATCTGGGGCGCTGTCCGGCATCGCGACATCAAATGTGTTTATAATGCAGGGTTTCTCGAGTGTCGACCACTTCTCATCTGGGGCGCCGTCCAGCATCGCGACATCAAATACAAACGCCATTTCATTTTAGGAACCTCTTATCTGCTCTTGACGATGTTAAGATCTCAGCCGAACGGTGTGGAAAGTTGCATTTCGCATGGTCAACCTGTTCTTATGGCATTCGATTAAGACCAGGTGAGTCACTCTATGCCGCCGCACACTGTGAGAATTTGAGTTCAGAAATCGCCAAATATATAGCTCAAAAAATCAGCCAACAAAAATTTCTGAAACCCACCTGAATGTCAGAAATTCATTTCGCTCGTTCTGTGGAAAAGTTGGAGTAACGTGCCCCTTTGCCACATGTCTCGGAGCGACACACTGTGACTGCGGATGTCATCGTTCGGTTGGGTTGAAAGAAATCCCAGAAAACGTGGTTTCATACTTTATACCAAAATAGCTTCTTTGGATAAACCTTAAGAGTGCGGAGATATGGGGCATTTTCGACAATTGCTTACGTCATCGCAAGTTCACTGTTTTCTTATTTAATGTATATATATATATATATTATATATATATATATATATACACAACGGCAGAATGGCAGATAAAGATGCGTCAAGCAGCATCCATGTGGGGGAGAGGACTAATAACCGCGGCGTTATCACATTTCAAGCAAGGACTTCAACCGTCCAGAATCATCTGTCTGGACTAGCGCGGGAGGGACCCTGACAGGTCAACAGCAGGTAGCATCGGCGGGAGGGGGCCCGACAGGTCAACGGTAGGTAGCATCGGCCGGGGGGCCGACAGGTCAACGTTAGGTAGCATCGGCGGGGGAGGGTCCGACAGGTCAACGGTAGGTAGCATCGGCGGGAGGGGCCCCGACAGGTCAACGGCAGTGGCATCGGCGCGGGCCGGGCTGGCCGACGGGAGGGGGCCCAATAGGTCAACGGCAGGTGGCATCGGCGGGAGGGGCCCGACAGGTCAACGGCAGGTGGCATCGGCGCGGGCCGGGCTGACCGGCGGGAGGGGCCCGACAGGTCAACGGCAGGTGGCATCGGCGGGAGGGGGCCCGACCGGTCAACAGCAGGTGGCATTGGCGCGGGCCGGGCTGACCGGCGGGAGGGGGCCCGACAGGTCACGGCAGGTGGCATTGGCGCGGGCCGGGCTGGCCGCGGGAGGGGCCCGACAGGTCAACGGCAGATGGCATCGGCGCGGTCCGGGCTGGCCGCGGGAGGGGCCCGACAGTCAACGGCAGGTGGCACGGCGCGGGCCGGCTGGCCGGCGGGAGGGGGGTGCAGGCCTACAGGCGCCGCGCCTCGCAGATACGCCCAGCCATTACAGCATCTGCACTGCCCAGGACCTAGTAAGTCTACCAGTTTCGGTGGGTGCTGTCCGATGTA
>NW_023596576.1:40922135-40961625 GCF_011947565.3 Pollicipes pollicipes | reverse complement strand
CAGCGAGCCACCGCTGGAGCACCCTACACCCTGTCTGAGCTGCAGACGAGCGAGCCACCGCTGGGAGCACCCTACACCCTGCCCTGAGCTGCAGACGAGCAGGCCACTGCTGGGAGCACCCTACACCCTGTCCCGTCTGGGTTGCAGACGAGCAGGCCACCGCTGGGACCACCCCACACCCTGTCCCGTCTGAGCTGCAGACCAGCGAGTCATTTCTGGGGAACCCCACACCCTGTCCCGTCTGAGCTGCAGACCAGCGAGCCACCGCTGGGAGCACCCTACACCCTGTCCCGTCTGAGCTGCAGACGAGCAGGCCACCGCTGGGAGCACCCTACACCCTGTCCTGTCTGAGCTGCAGACCAGCGAGCCACTGCTGGGAGCACCCCACACCCTGTCCTGTCTGAGCTGCAGACCAGCGAGTCATTGCTGGAGGAACCCCACACCTTGTCCCGTCTGAGCTGCAGACCAGCGAGGCATTGCTAGGGGCACCCTCTAACGGTCAGCTGGTGAGGAAGGTACCGAGTACACGGGAAAACGGAGGTCACGTGTGGGAACAGCGCGCGCGCAAGCACGGTAGCTTACCGTCAGTACGTTCTGTATGGCGGCACGGTCGTAAGCGTGCTTCATTTCAAATGATCACGTAGGTTTTTTTCCTCTCCTGTAAAGGAGCAAACGGCGCTCAACAGCACAGTGCAATTCGCGGATAGACAAAACGAGCCTTGACGAGTAAAAACACACGTCAACTGTCAATGCACGAGCGAACGCTGCCAGAGGGTCTCGGTCCGGCACACATTTGGGCATATATCACAAATCAGATCGGTGGAAATCCCGGACAAGACGCATGGGGATGTAATTTTCAGCACGTTCTACGTAACTTTCATGAAACGGCAAGCTGCTCAGTTCCCAGTTTCCCTGTCGTGCGGCCCATAGCCCAGCGGACAGCGGGAAGGTGCGTCACTTTGGGCTGCCAATGATGCGGAGACGTTCATACCACAGTCTACTGCCTCCCGCAGAGTAGATGGACGGGAGCCACGTATACACTTCTCGTATCCCATACGGCACGTATTTCGGTAGATGCATCCGCCGAGATGACGTCATGAGAGCCAGGAAATTATCACTTGCATCGTCACCGTTACCAGGGCACAGAGGGAGACATGGCCTGATGAGAAGCAATCATCAGTGGAAAATATCCTTGTTTTTTAGTCCCTTTTTGGCCCTCCAGACCATGAGATTGGTTAGTTTATAACCTTTCTGCAGTTTCCTGCAATTGTCGCTGAGTTTCAAAGCCATAAATTATCAATATTTGAACCATTTTGATCACACGTATTTATCTGAGGCCGTGTGGACAGATTTACATTACAGTTGCTTCAGTATTTGCCTGGGAGAGGTTGTGACTGAATGGTTTATTTTACTCCAATGAGACAGCTTATGTTCAGCTCTAACGTGTTGACCCATCTATAATGACCCATCTCCCTGTCGAATACTATGAGGCTGTTATGAAGGCCCACTTCTTCCCTGGTATGTTCGCATCACCTCATACGCCGCCAGTTGAGTTTTCGGTGAACCACGCCATAAGAACAGAGGAGGTTTTACATGAAAGACGACATTTTTGAGAGCTTGCTGGCTACGAAACTCTAGCTTGATAAGCTTCCGTCTGTCATAATGAGCCTGCTATGCCTGTCACCTGCCACCATTCATGCTTGCTGCTTCAGAAATGACCCAGGTCTCTCCCCCGCACGTCACCAGTCTCCGTCACCGTACGTCACCAGTCACCGTCACCGTGCGTCACCAGTCACCGAGACTCACCTCGGGGTCCTCCGTCACGGGGAACATATCGAAGCATGTCCGGTAGTAAACCTTCCCAGGCGGCAGGCGGAGGTTCTTCTGGATCATCTCGTACATAGCTCTCCTGTAGTTTGGGTAAGTCATGCTGGAACCAGAATATACTGTGTCCGCACGCTCCAGCACCGACGGGGGATAAGATTGGGTTGGAGCAGCCATCCGTTCTTCAACAGGATAATTCAACCGTGCGTTCTCCTGGCTGGGGTATAAAGATCTTCACTTCACTACCACGGCACAGTTAAATAGATGTGTGGCTTTTTTAATCATTTTTATGCGTGGCAGTAACCAGGAAATCAATCGGTCGATCAGGCGCCATGTTGTCTTGGCTATAAGCTGTCCAAATGCTTCTTTATGCCTGAATGACTTTGTCACCAATAGTCCGCTAAATGGTACATTAAGAGCTCAATGTTATTTCTGGCATCATTTACCCAACAGTCCCATGTCGGGGTTGTGGATCCCATTCGGATCCCATGCTGGGCCGAGGCTGTGACGGAGGTGCAGCTTTGCATCTGAGCTGCACCGCTCCACATGTCTCGACCGACCTGGTGACCTTGTACAGCTCAAACATCAGGTTGGTGTGTCCCGAACGACCTGGTGACCCTGCACGGTCGGACACCGGGTGTGTCCCGACCGACCCTGGTGACATTAAATAGCCCAACATCGGACAGTGTGTCCCGACCAATCTTGTTGACCTTGCACAGCTCAACATTCGAGCAGTGTGTCCCGACCAACCTGGTGACCTTGCAACAGCTCAGCGTCGGGCAGCGTGTCCCGACCAACCTGGTGACCTTGCACAGCTCAACATCGGGCAGTGTGCATCGACTGACCCTAGAGACATTGTACAGCTCGACATCCGGCAGCGTGTTGAGTGACTTGTCGGAGAAGTACTGCAGCTGCAGGAAGGCTGTACACGTGGCCGCCGAGGTAGGCGAAGTGGTAGGTGCGCGACACGTCCGGGATGATACACTCCCGGTACAGCGACACTACTTCAGTGCGGAACCACATGTCCCAGTCCAGTCCTGTCGGAAGACGGGCAGACTGCGGATGGAGGGGCAGGGGGCGGGAAAGGGGGGGGGGCGGACATGTTGGGTGGCGACAGCAGACCCACAACTTCTAACGGTCAGTCAGAGACGACGGCACAACCAGTGCTCACTGTGTGCGAGAGCGGACGGCAGAAGCGTATTGAAGGGGGACACCGGCGATGCGTGCCCTATTATAATTTGCTACATGTGGTAGTACGATGTGACAAACGCCATCAGTCAAAATAAAATTGGAAAGACCCTTAAGAGTCCTTGAATTAAAGCATAGCATGTTGTCAAACATTACGCACGAAATTTACCGAGCTTTTAACATTGGGTGAAATGAGCGCCATTTGCATTGTGTTTTTTTGTTGCTGTTTTTTTTTTTTGTTAGAGAATGAGATGCACTCTAGATTGGGGCGCGGGGGGGATAGCGACATCTGACATACGCCCTTTGTGAACAGTGCGCAATTTCACACACACACACATCCCTTTTTCGTACCATTATTTTGCTGCCTCTAACAAGTCAGCTTTTTCTATAGCGGTTGATTCTTCCGGGGTTGGCTTTTCATAGTTACATCATAAAAGATTGGCAACGACCTCAACCCAGTAAATAGACATCCCTTGTTGCAATGCCTCCCAGCCTCAGTAGCTCATTGGCTCATTCGGAATGGAATCATGGCACGCCTTATCTGAGTCTAATGGGACTAATTCGCAACATCCGCGCACGCGTTGGTCTTAGTTGAACGCCCGTATCTTTATTTGATAAAAGACCGATAACGGTAAATTTCACGTTCATTGGGGCAAAAACCAACAAATGTCTAAATTTTATTGAAAGAGTGTGGCATCATTATGTTAGCACTAACTTCATGTCTATATCAACCGTCTACCGGTAGCATCAATACACAGGGACCTAATTTTGAACGAGATCTGAAATGTGCAAAAAAATGGGATGAGCAGGAACAAAGCCCTTGTTATGTTACCTGGATAATCAGAACAGCCGTGCATGCTTACTCCGGATTTTTTTTCGTCGTCATGAACGTGCTTGTCCGTCATTTGGCGTTTGCGGAACTTAATGTTTTGGTCCGTAGATCTAAATCCGCAAACTTGAAATAGCGATACGCCACATGATAACCAAACAAAAGTTTCCAGAGTAACGTTTTCCGATCTTTTTGATAGTCATGCCGATAAATGATAAGCTTCGCCATTGTTTATTTCATTGCCGTGCACTTCCAATTTAGTGCCGCACTGGGCTCTTGTTTAAAAATGGTGACGTTAAAAGGGCTGCTGTAGGCATCAGAACCCAGAGCACACCCGACGACCTCGGCTAGCATAAGCCAAGGCATCGGGCCAAATGTGTTCCTTACCTTCCAGTCCGCTTTCCACGCCGGCATCATTTCGCCCATCAGTACTGATTTCTTCATCATCCACCCCAGGCCGGGGAAATAGGAAGTCCTGCAAAAGGAAGCAAATTTAAGCCATCGTAACGAGCATTGGCATGTGCTTGTTTAGTTGGCGGAGTGGATATTTTGCGACGCATGCGACTTGGGACAACAGGGACTGTGTCACATTTGGATGCGATTTTGAACTGATGTAGCTATTTTCGAGATCGTGCAGCCTATTTCGCGTCGCCATTTAAAAGTGCATTAAGACATTCACAACGTCATAGAGATGTCACACGAATGCCCCTACTCATTGTTTGTGTTATGCTCGTCCTCAAGATAAAATCATGGCCGCTGTAATATTTGTTTTGCCGTAATGTAGCGAGAAAATGTCCAAACGACAGAAAGCAATTGGCCGGCAGACATTTCGAGCTGCCGGTAGAATGTCACGATCACGAGTTGCTGTCTTTAATGACCACAGGCATTTGGGCAATTACTTGTCATGTCGGACGTGCGCCCAATAATCGGCTTTCTTGGGAAACGCTTATAAATGTTTTTTTTTATTCTTACCGCGGAATATACAAGAACCTCACGGGAAAGGCCACAAAACAGGCACACATAACACCCGTAAATCAATTCCCCCCACCTCCCCCCCCCCCCCCCCCCCCCCCCACCCACACCACACACCACACACACACACACACACACACACACACACACACCACACACACCACACACACACACACACACACCACACACACACACACACACACACACACACACACACACACCACACACACCACACACACACACACACAACACACACACACACACACCCACACACACACACACACACACCACACACACACACACACACACACACACCACACACACACACACACACACACACACACACACACACACACACACACACACACACACACACCACACACACACACACACACACACACACCACACACACACCACACACACCACACACACACACACACACACACACACACACACACACACACACCACACACACACACACCCAACACACACACACACACACACACACACACACACACACACACACACACACACACACACACACACACACACACACACACCACACACACACACACACACACACAACACAAACACACACACACACACAGACCAGTGTCGCCGCCTTGCGTGCATAGAAATACCACAAGTGAGTCACGCAATCCGCTACAACGGCAACTCTGATACAGCACTTTGGCAGCGGCTCTCACGTCACACGAACGTTCCGTAATGAAATGAACGACGCATTGAAAAGCAGATTTACCAACTTGGTAAGTTTTGTTATCTAGAGTCGCCTTCCCTCCAAAAAGCATATCTATACTTAAAAGTGAGCATGTTGTAAGGGACAGGTTTATATTCTTTATCCGGAGATGGCGGAGGTGATTTAGGACTGGTGTTCTTGGTCACAATAACAGCGTGAATAAAAATTCATCACAGTGGAATCGACCATAAAAGATTGGCTAGGTGTGGAACCACTGACAAATTTCGAGGTCATTCAAGACCGCATCCCCTGCTAAAACAACCGAATGGTGCAGCTTTAGCTCGATGGAGCACTCGCATCACATACAACCACTACGCTTCAATGGCGGCTTAATCGGATAAAATTTTAAGCGGATTAGAAGTAGATTTCAAACTCTTATTTCACTGCGCTTGTGCAATCCGTGTGCATCCGGTGACGACGTCGCCATCCAATCACCGCCGACGGATATCGAATTTGACCATTCCTTTCGCTGAGTCCGGCCGATGGCCGACAAGCGTTGCGGACGAACGGAAACGGGGGTGTCAGACGCGGTGCCGACCGGGTTCCAGGACGGTTAGAAGGCTGGCTTTGATGGCCATACGGTCTGGGTGACGTAGCGCAGGTAACGGTAGATAAAATGATATTCATGCGGTATACAGCCGCTGTGCGGTTTCTGGTTAATCTTTTCAAGTGCGCGGGATTGCACTGGAAAATAGTATTCACATTTTTGTTTAGAAAACGTTGAGCTTTCCAGGCCCATAGTTTACTGGAGCCTTGCCGAGGTACTCCTCATTAAGATGCCGTCTTCAACTGTTCATTTGAGCCCACACTGAGACGAAAGCTGAGTACCACACATGCTGGACATTCCAGCTCGGCTTGAATGCAATGGAGTCCCCCAATATTGTAATGCACAGGGTCTCCATTCTCACACATATGCTCTTTAATGCCGCTCGCCGGAAGCCGGCATCATGCTAGTCCACCTGGAGAACGTTTGGTAGATGACGAGAATGGTGGCTGCAGAAACGGCGTTGCTCAGAGGAAGGATGTCGTGCTGACCTGTACAGCAGGGCTGGGTCCTTGGAGCTGTGTCTGTAGCTGTTGTCATTCCAGGCCGACACGCAGTACAGCGTCACGTCCTCGTCCAGCAGCGGTGCGGTCTGGGCGAAGTAGCTGAAAACAAATACGCATTTGCTTCCTAAAACAGCGTCAGGTTGTAAAACAGCGCAATCTAACGCGTGCAGTGTTAGCTCTTCGCCGAGTTAATTTAATGCGGTGTTTATGACGCGTTACGAACTCCAGTATTTTCTGCATACCGCTATCATATATTGATAAGAAATCAAAATGACATTGACTAAAAAAAACGCAATGCACTAAATCCCGACCAGGCGACACGCCTTTAAAGCTGACTTAGTAGCTACACCTGTTGAGGGTCAAATTCTGACCTGATGAAGTCGGGTGACACATAGAGATCGTCTTCAAGGACGATCATTTTGTCAGCGTCCGGAAACAGCTCGAACGATGTCCGTATGGCGTTCTTCATGTTCATGCTGATCTTGGCGCTCTGGAGAACGACACTTTATGTGATCATTTACTGCCTGTGATTGCTTTTTGTATTCACACACTTCACCAGGACCAAATAAAGTGTGATGATCTTGCTTGCGTCGTATTCCTTCACACATGTCATGTTCTTATTTTCTCTGTCATGTTCCTGAAGTGCATGCCAACCCTAAGTGCTCCGCGTTCGATGCAACATGTGGCAGCCCTCCTAATCGCCAAACACAGTGAAGACGCGCCCTGTGACCCCGGAGACAGTCCACTTCTTCAGAGGTGCGGGCCGACCGCCTGACCGCGCCAGCGAGCACAGACTCCCACCCCAGGAACAGGGCTCAATTCCCTGAATACAGCATCCGGCAGTCGAGTGCGTCGTAACCCCCAATGGGAACGACGGAGTCCCACCCACCCCACCTCATCCCGGACGCGGCGTGGAGTCTGCCTCTGCGGAGGCGGGAGGGGGAGGAGGGGGGGGGGGGGGGGGTGACCGTGGAATCTGCCTCTGCGGCGGCCGGAGGGTGACCGCGGAGTTTGCCTCTGCGGCGGGGGAACCACGGGGTCTGCCTCTGCGTCGGCGGGTGGGGGGGGGAGGCGGGGTGGCCGCGTGACCTAACCTGCCTGTCGACTGCCATCGTCTGCACCACCACCCGCACGTCCAGCAGCGCGGCCAGCTCCAGGATCTGGTCGTGGTAGTCTTGAATGAAGATGGTCAGCCGGGTGCGGTTCAGACCGCGGTTGGGCAGCAGCGTCTGCAACATGCTGGGGAGCCTCGTGGTCACTCGGTTGCCCCCTGCGCTCATATCAGATGCGGATACACGGGCGAGCGGCCAAACAAGGCGTGTCATGTGCTGTCATAAGACACGGACCGAGGGCCATAACAATGGACCAACTCGTCCTCTTACCCGCGCTTCTAACTTCGCCGCACAGTGCTCATGTTGCGGCAGTCCGGCGTCGTTCACAGCGCTCAACCAGACCGACAAAAGACGGAACAAACTCATCCGTTGCGCCATGAAAAGCTATTCTATGCTTGCAGCCGTGTGTTAAAAACGGAATTCACTGGTCGTTCACAACTGTCCTTCTCGTAAATGATTGCGTTTGAACAAGGCCCATTTTCATGCGCTTAAATATGTTTCGGCACACTCCCTAGAACTTCATTCCACTTCCCTTAAGTCTGCTGACGTTTCCGGTATGTTGGCAGTGTGTTTGCAGTTTCCGGTATGTTTCCGGTATGTTTGCTGATCATTGCAGGCCAGCTAGCTGAAAGCTGGCCTATCTGATTGGCTGGACGGCGGTCTACTAACCGGTAGAGGTACGTTCCCCGGTCGCCTCCCAGCACAGCGATCGGGTACGGGAACGTCCGGTTGTGAAGGAGCTGAAGTGGACACGGCGCGGTCAGAGAGCCGTTCAACAACAAAGAGACAACGTATCCTCAGGACACAACCGCGAGATAGCAGTGGGATTCTCCTCGCCTAGCTGTCCATTCCAATGTCCGAACGCATCTCCAGTCAAACCATATTTTCATACGACCCGCGGATTAACGCTGCAGAAAGTTTTGTTCATGTATTTCCCGGATGCTGATTGGCATATGGTACGCCTTCTAAGCGGCGTGTGGTGTGGTGCCTGTCTGGCCGGCCCGCCCGAGCTGAGCTGCAGGCGGCCCTCGGACGGGCTGGGCGGCGCCGCTCACCGGCCGGAACGGGTAGTGCAGCGGGTCGGGGTCGGAGCAGTTACACAGGTGGCCGAACCCCTCGTGCTTGTCGCAGAAGAGCGTCCTCTGACGGGCCTTAGTCCCGTGCGGCCAGGCGCACGGCTCGCCTGTCGGTCAGCGACACACCGACGCTGTTTGGACCGGCAGCAAGCACACAGGGGTGGGCGGCTGAAGTGTTGAGGAGGCTGCGGATCAGTGCCGGCTCATATAATCTGGCTTGCATCGATATCCTTCGACATTTTTGTAAGGTACAAGCTGTTTTCTTTCGCAGTGGTTTCAAGTACTCGAGATTAGTTCCTCGCTCTCAATGTTGCCAGGCTGCATTCCAGACATGATGCATCGCTCCTCATACCGCGTGAATCAAATATGAAAGGCGGCTCTGTAACCGTGATTCAATTTGTGACGCCGCTGTGCCGCTGTCAGCCGAGTGAGAGGCTGAGCCCATCCAGGGGGCGATTGTGTATCGACACATAGAAACAATACATACGGTTCCAAAATCTGGTAATGGGGCAACAGCCGTGGGCATGAAATGGGCAATGGGCACGTGCCATGCACAACGTCGATAGTCTTAAGGAAGGGAAGGGAAACCATCTTCAAGCATGTCAACATTCTCCAATCTAATAAGCAGTACATGGTCTGTTGGCCTGCACATCCGAGCGGTTTTGCTTACCAGACTGACCGAACTAGCTTAAATGATCGAACTGATTTGTGCAGTCGGATGCAGTTATTATTTATGCCATCATCCTTCCCTAGCGTATATGTACAATGGTATATATATATATATATATATATATATAGTACTATATATGTATGTATATTACATGCTCAGCACACTAGACGAAGGTGATATACCAAACAATTCTTCTATCCGTGTTGTCGACATTTCTCATTTCAATCCTTCCGTAACATTAGAACTGCTTCGTCATTTCACTGGTCTGGCGTGCCTGACGGACATAGCCGCCGAAGCCGTCCAAACGGCCGTGCCGACCCGACCCATTCGACACGTCCGAAGCCCGTCCGGCCCGGCCCGCCGCAGCTCCGAGCGCCACCTACCGAGCGCCGGGGTCGCCGGAACGTCGACCGTCAGCAGCAGCGGCTCGCTTGGCTCGACGCCGAGCTTGCGGCGGGCGACGGCCTCGGCGAGCGTGGCGCCGCCCTGGCGGGCGACCACCGCGAACCGCTCGGTCGGCCCGAGGGTCGCCAGGTACGGCGACAGGTCCGCGAAGAAGCGCCGCGAGGTCGCATCCAGGCTGAAGCTCGCCTCGTGCTGCCACAAGGAGATCGTGAATTGGCTGAGAAACAGCTGCCGGCCGCCGTCCCAGCAGCGGCACGCACCAGAGGAGTAGTTTTGCAAAATAAGCTGGAGGGCTGAGCGGTGAAAAACGACGAAGTGTACCCCAAAATGCGCCAACACACAGGCTGCTCCTGGGGTGTGGCTCATTTCTTGATCAGCTATGATATAAATCTCGCATGGTATGAAATGGGGGGGGGGGGGGGAGGAAGGCTGTAGGTCTGAGGCAAATCGGCTTCACGAGAGGCTCTCGCTTTTCGGTGTATAGCAAAACTATCGTGAAAAATAAGGCCATGGCCAAGAAACCGGATATCGGTGTGCTGGAATTGGTCTTGAGTCACCTGAAAAGCACGTTTCGTGCTATGGTTTTAATAGGGATGGTTCATTATCACCGGCAATAGTGGTTACCACCACTTTCCTTTGTCTTCAGGTGCACAATGAGCGGGAACAATTCAACGTCGTAATGAATGCTGAAAGTAGCGCTGCATGACAATGAGAGCTATCAAAACATGGTATAAACTCACGCTAGGCAGGTGGTTGTATGTTTGCAGGTAAAACGGACATTCACAGTGGAAGTCTGTTCAGCCAAAATGAGTTTATTTTTAATGAGCTTTTTTAATTAACTAGCAAATTCAACTAGATTTGGTAATTAGCTTATTTTATGCAGAACTGGATAAAATGTACGTTTTTATGCTGCTATGGGCCCACCTTTACTTGAGGCGTGACTAGTTCAACACATCATATGCATTACACACATATCGTACATTGCATTTCTGCCATGCCATCCACACATTGGTTTTGTTCATAACACGACCTCTGCAAGGCTCTGACATCGTTTCCGACGAAGGGATCTTCGTCGCCGCGTGCCGGCGCTGGCGGCATCTGTCGCCGGTGACCCCTTGCGTACCTGTGAGCAGAAGACGAGAATGCGGCCGGGTTGCACGCGCTGCAGGAACTCCATGATGTCGGTGAAGCCGGCGCCGAAGTGTCCCGGGTTGAAGCGGCGGGCCATGATGGCCCCCGTGGTTGGGTGAAGCACGAGCATGTGTAGCCCGCTGTGGTCCCGGTCCGAGTACTCCTCGTAGTGGATCTGGGGGCGCAGGGCTGAGGTGGCGAGCCAGACGACGGCTGCAGGTGACACACGGGTGCTGCAGCGCATTTCACTACTTGGGCTCACGCACATTGAACGGACAGGTATGATAACTGGGTAAGAGACATACCACCACCTTGCCGGGCATACGTTTATGATAAGAATCGTCAATCGATGCATAATGGACACGTCCTTGAATTAAAAATGGTATGCTGCCGCGCTGTTCTGTTGCATGATGCAAGTAAGAACCTTTCGACACATCTGCAATGGCTTTATCATCGTCTTATCATCGAGAGCCAATCGAATGGGAGCTGAACTGAATGCAATATGAAGTGTTAATGCTAATGTCAGCGGTGCATTTGATGGCTGCCGCCCACGCAAGCAGTTTAGCGGAGATAGGTTCTCGTGCCTTTGAATGTTTTACTAATAAGCCCACGTACGGTTTGTTGTACTTACGTATTTTCCATTAAGCCTGATGTAGCTATAATTGCGCGCTGAAGCCACTTGCAAGTGAAAAGATGACGCCTGTGCGTACTCCAAACCATTTTCTGACCGCTCAGTGCCTGAGGAAGTGAAATAATATTACAGGGATGATGTGTGCTGTCAAATATGTCGCGGGGGATCTGATGTTGTGTGCTGGGGAATATCTCGCGGTGATCTGATGCTGTGTGCTGTGAAATATGCATCGGGGACATGATGCTGTGTGCTGTCAAATATGTCGCGGGGATCTGATGCCGTGTACTGTGAAATATGCCTCGGGGACATGATGTTGTGTGCTGGGGAATCTGTCGCGGGAATCTGATGCTGTGTGCTGTGAAATATGTTGCGGGGACATGATGTTGTGTGCTGGGGAATATGTCGCGGGGATCTGATGCTGTGTGCTGTGAAATATGTTGCGGTGATCTGATGCTTTGTACTGTGAAATATGTCGCGGGGATCTGATGCTGTGTGCTGGGGAATATGTCGCAGGGAGCTGATGTTGTGCGCTGTGAAATATGCCGCGGGGTCTGACATGACAGGATGCAGTTGGTGCACCTATGGTTAAGTTAGTCGAATACGGTGATCGATGGAACAACAGAACGAGTCTATGCTCCAGCGGCGGAACAAGGGATAACCATCAAGTCCATAGGCTGCGACACTAGGGAATATTCCTTCGCAGAGCACACGACAACTAAGTGGATGTCATCACACAATTTCCCAAGAACGTCGTGCTGCGTCCAAATGAGCACGCTCCGGTCGCACCTAGGCCTGCTGTGATGATGGCGGCGTTTGCGAGGACAGATGTCAGGAGGAGATGAAATGCCGTCCACTCTATCACGGTCACCCGTCCATAGCTCGGCCTGAAAGCGAGACATGCGAGCCGATGTAATGCATCGGGCACCTACCAGCTGAAGTGAGCAGGCGATGCACATGACCATGGTGTAAACAGTCTAGGGATAAAAAACAGAAACGCTGATAGCATTCGGATGTAAGATTTTCCAGTCATTCCATATGTGAGCAGCGGGAAATCCGAGCGCAAATAAGCATCGCGATTTATATTCCGCAAGCCTACCAATGCAAAGTAGGAGCTAAGTAAACCAAGACATCAAGTCATAAAAATAAACGCAGTCAGTAAAATTGTATGCAATATTCTCTAGTGAGCATAGTCATTTTCCTCGCCAAGGTCAATGTAACATAACCTGGCTGCTACAACAATAAATCAAGATAACAGAAGGTCTTTAACATAGTTTACGAAAAGCTTAACATAACGAGAACCGATTGTCCTTGTGATCTCCCCTTTCGGCCATTGCAAAGCATCTACAGATCCTCTCCCATCTGACCCAGTCGTTTGACTTACATGGCTGTCCAGTTCTGCCGCTCGACACTTCAGTCTTGTGCTGCCCCCCTACAGTCGGGTGCTGTCTCCCCGCTCAGCCGGCACCGCGCAGAAACATTGCAGGTCTCCTGGCGTCCGCTCTTCCGTCACGTTCTGCCGCGCTGCTCAATCCCTGCCAGCTGCAACCGGACGATCACTGCGGCCAACTATGCAGAAAGCCCTCAGGCACCCTGACCAAGTCACTGACCGCTGGCTCCGCCGGCGATGTCAAGGCCAAAAACAGTCGTGACGAGTGCAGCCGAAGCCTACGATGAATTACAAGGGCACTGCTAGCACGCGTCCCGCGGGTCTTATCCATCCGCGGACGTCCGACTATATATTATCGTCCGGCTGGGCGGAGACTTCATCTCGCTAAAGGTCAG
The DNA here is from genome assembly GCF_011947565.3 of Pollicipes pollicipes. Taxonomy (NCBI): domain Eukaryota; kingdom Metazoa; phylum Arthropoda; class Thecostraca; order Pollicipedomorpha; family Pollicipedidae; genus Pollicipes; species Pollicipes pollicipes. The sequence continues at coordinate 40,948,198 of NW_023596576.1, read as the reverse complement.
CAACCTGTGCTGCAGTGCTGCCATCTAGAGTACCGCGCCGAAGATATCTACTATGAGCACAGGCACCAGGTGCTGCTGATGTCTCATGCACCTTTTGGAACGTGTGGGCCAAATTGCCAGTAAAACACCGTGTACCATCCATCAGTCACAAGTTCGCACTCAAATTGTGCTGAGCTGATGGGTTTGCGAACCTCGAGCAGAATAATGGTGATTTAGACACGCCATCCCTGATTACCTTGTTGACTCGGAACCGCCCATTCGCGCCTTCTCATCTTTTCGCAAAATGCCTGCATCTTTGCACACCTCTAAAGAGGTGTGCACCGGGGTTTTGCCACCTAGAGCAGAGCGGCTTGCGGTTGTTCCCGCTGACGGTCCCGCTCCAACATGTGCCCATTGCCACTTATCGTAGCTACAGCACGCGGGATTCCCTGCCTTGGGACATGTGTACTGTGTTCAAGGTACGATGGTTACAGTGCAAATGTTTCATGTCCCAGCTGTGACCTCGATCCGCCCGTCTTTTTCCATTATCGTTCTGTGTTGGGCCTCGTGACTTCCCGTGAAACCGGGGCAAGCTACATGCACCAGCCGTGAGTCGGTGTAAGTGCTCATTGGTGGCGCCCCGTCCGAGTGCCGACCACATGTCTCCTACGAAGACATCTGTGCGGTCCACGTCGCGGCGGATGGACCGCCAGGCGCGTGCAGTTTTGCCCCACCGCTGTCTACCCTCCTTCATCCATAGCGCTGGAATGGTTATTTCCAGCCGAAAAGGTTTTAATCCAAACCAAACCAGACCAAACATGTAACCTCCCTCCCACATCTATATTTCTACAATGGCCCACTGATAGGTCGAAGTAGCTCGACCTAATAAAAAACCAACACAAAAATCAACCGTCAACCAAATGTATGTATGTGCTCACAACACAGTCGGCATCAATAAACCCTGATTCAGTCGCTCATATGTGCTTAAGTCATCGTCTAGACCAAATCGTAACTTGATGGCTAGCATACGCTCGGACGGCAGGTCAATTTGACTCCCCACCCTCAAAGGTTTTCCCGGAATGAGTTCTGAACGGTGCGGCGCAGCCACGCCAAATTTTACGTGGCTGTAGAAAACTATGAAAACAAAATCGTTTGGTATCAAAAATTCAAATGCAACTTGAAAGGTCATTGTCCTACGGCAGGTCAAGGTCCGGCCATGGATTTAGCGAAGATAACTTTTAATAGATCACCCAATCTGATACAACAACTGGGTGTTAAACGATACCATACAACTCTGTGATAGTTTCTTAGCTCAGGTTGTATAGTATAGATAGTTGCCTTCCTTCCTCAGGTATGAAGATCACACCAACGTCAAGCCAACTGGTTTTATTACTCTAGAGCTTGCTGTATGGAGTAGTTTCTGGTGCTCGTCTTAAATTTATTACTAACAGAAACCGCATTATGCATTTTCCATGGACTTCTTAAAGGTCCGAATAGGTCACTGACCTAAAATAGCCCAGGCGAACGTCTTGTTTTTAGAAACATACTATCTAGCGTAGGCCATAAAGCTTATTCAAAAGCACAAATCAAAGTAGTATTGCATGGTTTTGGCCACCATGACCTTCGAAAGGTCAAAGGTCAGGGTCACCGACTTAAAACATGCATAAGTGACCTTTTGCTTAGAACAGGTATCTAGATTCACGGTGGTTTCATGAGAAGAGCTGGGGCACTCCGCACACCGATCTGGACTTTTATTTTGTTTGACTTTATTTGAGTTTTTGCTTTGCGCCTTGCCATCGTTTCTCCGTGTTTTTGTTTCAGCCTACGCGCATAAACTAGGAAGAACAAGTCACCCCATAAACAATGCGCAAACTTGTATTGCCACTACGCGTTTTGCCTTTGACGTTCGCAGGCACACACACAGCGTTGCTCGTTACCAATGACAGTCGAAAGCATTGGCAGAACATAAGTGGCCAATCTCAGGGGAAAGACGCGTGCAAACGCCGGGAGTTTCGTTTTAAGGCCGCAGTAAGATATGTAAAATACTTTAACACTTGGAGACAGATTTCTCAGAACATGTGACAACAGGCGGGATGCAATGCAATAGACCCAAGTGATGCTGTGACTATTCACACGAAAGGACAATCTCGATGCCAGGTCTCACCCAGCTGGCTTTAGTCCTGCTGGGTCCGAGTTATTTAACGGGTACTCTGTACCTCAGTTTTTATCCGGCTGCGGTAAAGTTTAGCTCAAGATGCTGGTTTACCTCTGATCAATAACATCTTTATGCGCGTTCTAACAGATATGAGACAATTTGATGAATCATAGACCGGCAGCACACAAAAGCATTTATTGTTCCAGCCTCAACGAGCCTTTGCAACTGTTTTCCGCCTTCCAGGCGTGTAAAAGTATCTTACCACACCACCGTGGTGTCAACCTCCGTCACCGTCTGAGCCATGCACTGTTGAGAGCCGTAATCAGCGGGTGAGCTACGAACTGCACTAGCGATGGCTGAGCTGCAGACAGTTGAGCTATCACCGGCGGCTGAGCTGTTGACTGTTGAGCTTTCATCGGCGGCTGATCTGTCGAATCCTGAGCTATCACCGGCGGCTGAGCTGTTGACTGTTGAGCTATTGTCGGCGGCGGCTGAGCTGTCGCCTGTTGAGCCATCAGCCCCTGAGCTCGCAGACGCCCGCTGGGCCGACCAGCCGAGCCTGTCACCGGTGCGGCGCGCCGCCCGTCGGCCGAGCCAGCGATCGGCAGCCAGCGGCTGGCCCGACAGCCGCGTCAGCAGCGTGGGTACGTCGTCACCCCCGGCACCGTGCAGTACACGGACAGGCTGACCGTGGTGGCCGAGTTTGTCGACGCCACGGACACCGTCAGTGTGGAGGTGGTGATGGTGGTGACCGTCAGGGCGGCGTAGGTCCTGCCCTCGCGCGCGCCGGCCCCGCCCGGGCCGACCCCGAGCCCCAGGAGCCCGGACGCCGCACCGCCGGCCGCTCCCAGGGGGCGGCGCGGCAGCGGCGGGGTGCCGGAGGGCCGCTGGCCGCCGCGCGCGCTGGGGACGGCGGACGCAGCGCTGGACTCGTCGGCGGTGAGGCCGGAGCTTCTGGAGGAGCTCCCCGGTGACGGGACGCCCGTCGGCGTGCTGCCGGCTCTGTGCCAGTCGCGGGAGGACGGACTGTGAGACGGAGGGCTGCCGTACCGGTCAGTGGAGCTGTGTGGGCTGTCCAGCACGGCGTCCCGCGGCGCGGCTGGGGGGACGCTGTCGAGCCGGACGAGGACGGAGGATGCAGCAGACAAGGACGCTGGGCCGGGGATGAAGAACAGGGAGAAAGCACTGGTCTCTGGCTCGCTAAGAGAGCTCGTGTTGTCGTCCACGGTACTCGTGGTGCCTGTGAGGTAGGGTGGATGCTCCGTGACGGTAGTGACAGCGGCCACGTCCTGGATTGTCCTCGTTGATGGGTGCAGCAGAGTCAGCAGGTTCTCTGCCTCCCTGAAAAGTGGGACACGATAGCCAGGTGCTGCCAAGAGTGGAGAACGCCATGCCATGTGATGGGTGTGTCATCGTCCACGGCAATTTTACTCAAATCAGCATAACTTCCAAATTGTTTTGCAAAACTACTGCGGCCTACATCGCCTTGACATCATAACACTAGACACTATCTCGACATGTTCCGGGGGATGGCTGTCCATGGCGGCATAGATGTGCCACGCAAAATGTGACAGATAGCCCGTGGCTGCGCGACTTGCTGGCGTCGTCTTCCTAAAATGGAAAGAAAGGTGCCGGAATGTTGAATATCCTGAAGGTAAGCCTCGGGCGTTTGAGTGCTAGCTCTGCCCAGCGTCTACCAATGCTTTCGTCGCGGGAGCAGTCCCGAGGAGTCCCATCGTGCCAGTGGTCATGTCGTCTTTGTTATTGAAGGTCAACCAATAGCTGTTCCATTTCCGTCCTGACCTCTGAACGGGTCATCACACTTACCTCACATGATGCTACAGCTTCCTTGCTGGCCTCCGAAGGGGTCGTCACACTTACCTCACGAGGTGTTACAGCTCCCTTGCTGACCTCTGAACGGGTCATCACACTCACCTCACGAGGTGCTACAGCTCCCTTGCTGACCTCTGAACGGGTCATCACACTTACCTCACGAGGTGCTACAGCTTCCTTGCTGGCCTCCCAAGGGGTCGTCACACTCACCTCACGAGGTGCTACAGTTTCCTTGCTGACCTCTGAACGGGTCATCACACCTAACTCACGAGGTGCTACAGTTTCCTTTCTGGCCTCTGAACAGGTCATCACATTCACCTCACGAGGTGCTACAGTTTCCTTGCTGACCTCTGAACGGGTCATCACACTTACCTCACGAGGTGCTACAGTTTCCTTGCTGGCCTCCGAAGGGGTCGTCACACTCACCTCGCTAGGTGCTGCAGCTGCATCACCGGCGACCTCTTGCGCCTTTTTCCGGTGCACGCGGTCGATGTGCTGATGTCTGAAACGACACGCCCTGGACTGAGCACCTGCTATGCAATAGCCAGCCGATGGCATACAAATTCAAAGCACAAAAGCACCGTCTGTTCAGCATCCGTGTGATTCCGCCACTCACCATTCGCATGAACGACTGATTCCGCCGCTCACCATTCGCTCCGTCCAGCCACGTCGGCCTAGGTACGCCCTGGACTCCATCGGCGATCTGTCATATTTTACCACAGAGTGATGGTTGCCTGTTGCTTCATTTGGAGCCAACGGAACAACGCTGCCCTCTGCTGTCTGTCAACTAAGCGAATGACCCTTTCATGCCGTCACTTAATAACCCTTTTCTCCGAGTTGAAGTTGAGTTCTACGTGCTTCCTTCCAGAATGAAGGACGTGCTGGAAAATCGTCGTCCTTTTGCTGCCACTTACCAGCTGCGCACGTGTAAAAGACGGTCGACGTTGTGGTTGTCGAGATGGTGGTCAGAATGATGGTGGTTACCGTGCCCCCGAGCAGCAGCCGTGGACTAGCGGCTGAGCCTCGAAACTCTGCAACAAATATTATGAAATGAGTGCTGCCTCTCCTGAATGTAGGGTCTTCGACAAAGCTGCATGAGTGCATATGGTTTGTGTTTAAGTAATATGCTATGGCATGAAATCATAACTGGACGCATTATTCTTGTTAAGTCTAAGGCAAACATGCACATATCGCTGGGCAATTTGGAAATATGTTTGCAAATGTAACTGCACACGTCATTATTTTCACACCTTACATGAACCCCGCTACCTTTTCAAATCAACAATGCGTTACGTCATACCTCTTCTGATGATGCTGAAGAGGATCACATGTACAGTATGGCGTATGATGTGTGCATTTATGTCTATCTGACGCGGCAAGTTCATTTTCTTCTAAATGAAACTCATTGTCTAATATTTCTTATCAGAATCCTTTTCCTTGCCTCTTTGACCGCGACCACGAAATGGGAGTTTCTTCCTCCGCGATGTCTACGTTGTTTTTATTCACCTGGCGCTGAGACCTTTCTTCATCATACTTTGTACCAATATTACCTTTGTGAGCATGCGCACGTTGATAAAAACACGTTAATCATTTACTCACAGTTCAGTGGAGGCGTGATTAGCCAAGGCTTAAGTGCACAATGTAAATGACTTTCCGTCAGTAGCGCCAGTTTTGCCGAAAAGCAAGGAAGTGATTGGTGTGCAGCCGGCGTACCTAATGTGATGAATATATCAGCATCTTTTTTTACAGATTTCATCACTTCTATGCCTGACATTGAATCCAAATGGCTTGTACATTGTATGCTATCTGCGAACCATGCGAATTTTCCAACGTCGCGTGCGAGGATAACTAGCCCACACGTTAGTGGCAGGGGTGTTTGTGATAGCCTCTGGAAGTGGCGTGACTTTTAAGGATGGACAATCGCTCGCAGCGTTCGCCCGCGTTCTTCCATACTCATTTCACGGCGCAGAACTTGTGATACTCCACCATGGATGCGACGATCTAGCATGACCCATTTGTGCCAGGCATTGAAAGAAGTCCATGAACTGAGGTTTACGAGTACCCTATCTCACACTGACCTTGGCTGTTCGCCCTGCGCCGCCTGGCAGATCCAGACCAAGAGCAGGCCGATCGGGAGCCTCATGGCTCCGCTGGTTCCGGCAGCGTCGACCTCGACTCTGGAATTGGCCCGCCGGGCGCCTCTCCGCACACAGCGGGCTCGGCGTGCCCGGCAGCTGTTTTGTATTCGTCGGCCTTACGGTTCCTGCAGGAGTCAGGTGGTGCGCACCTCCTGCGCGCAAAACACGAGCAGCGTTCGCGGCGGGACGTTTTTGCTTCGGCCGTCGTGTCGCGTCGGTCGTGGCGAACAGAGGCAGCCGGTGGTGATCACGAGAGACCAGTTTTCTCTCGCACCTCCCAGCCGGGGAAGGCCCGGCGACGCGTGAAGCTCGAGCGGCAGGGCCGCTAACTCAAGCGCACTGAGCTAAGACCTGTGGTTGTTTGGCCTACCGGCTTCCCTTAGCGTGAAGTGAGTGATCGTGAAATTCGTGAGATGCTGAGAGCACTGAGCCTCGTGAGCCTCGACCACCGCCTTTTCTACACCACCGATGGGTTGTTTTCGTACTTAGGTGTGAAGTAAATTGACTCCCAGCGACTGGGACCGAGGACCGTCTCACAAAAGTACGGCAAACCCCCTCTCAAACCCCATTCTTTCTATGCATGGCTACAGGAATGGTAGTAAGCTTTTACAAGTTTGGGGTCCAAGGAGGCCCCTACCATTTCCGTTCCTATATCCATAGTCATGTCCTTTGTAAAACGTCCGGGAATATTCTTAATTGCCTGGCGCACATTAAAAAGTGGAGACACATCCTGTGCACTTTGTATAACGTCACAGTTCCCAGTCGACGGCTTCTTGTGCCTTGCTTTACGAGATGCACCTCGTTTAGCGAAGCCATGCCGCTCTACGTGACGGGATTGGCGACTACGAGTCGCCGACTAGCCCGCGTGCACGGCTGCCCGGGCCGCGGCACGCCTCGAGGCGGCGCGGGGGGCATACAGGCTCACGAGCGACACACAACCGCTCGATCTTATCGAGCTAGGCTAACGGCAACGCCGCCGTCCGCCGTGGGAATCACTGCAACCCCGGTATCATCGGATGGTTTCACTTCACATGCAACGACATTAGACGTAGAGTTACGTTCTAACCGCTGAACTGATGGTACTGGTGATGGGGGCGGCTCATCTTCATCCGCCACGATAGAGTACCGTAATCTCTGCTCGAAATCCTTGCAGAAGGCCGAAACATCATGCCAACTCGGGAAGGACAGGAAATGCCATTTCAGACGCAGGCATTGATGCTCCTCCCCTCCCCCAGTGGCACGGGCAGGGGGCAGGGGGCAAGGGGACGTGCCCCTTCTTGGGTCCAATGGGACCCAATGGCCAAATTTAAATGCTCGAAGGGCTAGGAGGGCTGGCCGGAAATCGTGTAAGAGGTTCTGGATCTCCAGACCGGCCGTAAATGCCTGTCAGAGGGACTCTTTGTGGCGAGTGGGAACCCCCTGAGTCGACGAGGGCCTCTGTGTCAGTCAAGCACTTCCAGTACCAAACAGCTGCCTCCGTATCGGTCGGGGTCTGATGACTCATATCCTAAGCGGGGGCGAGGCTGAAGCCCGCGAGTTACAGTGCTTGGGGCCCCTGACTCAATGAGGGCCCCTTTGTCGACAAGAGCCCCATATTCTTAACATGAGGCGCCGTGTTGGGACCCGTCAGGGTCAGTGTTCGAGGTGGCCCAAAAAGGAGCCCTATGGACCTTTGGGAGCGGCAACCAATCATTGCGTCACTGAGAGCTCAGGCATCGATTTGGGGTCAATTACCCGATTCAGAGGACCTCCCGCGCCATGGAGGGTACCAATGCATGATGTATTGTCATGAGGAAAGCGCATCATGCATGAGGTAAAAAAGAAATGACCAGCCAAGGTTGCCTCAGCACGTTTATCCTTTTGCAGCGGCGACTTGTAAAACAAATCACACACAAATGTTAGGCCTACGTGCTCGCAATCTTAGGAGCGAGAGCAGTTGTGACCGACACTGCACTTTTTTCAGACGTCGCACTTCTTCATTTTTGGCCGCCCGTTGGCCGCCGTCTAGCGCTTATCGTGGGCCGACGCCGCACAGCCTGTAGACTGCAGGTTCCAGTTTTGTTTCCAAGGCTATATAACCACATAGCTATATCCTATTCTCCATTTTTTCAAACTATATTCAAGACTATATCCCGTTTTTTCACTTATCGTCTCAGGCTGAAGGTTGAACACCCCAGAAGACCGTGGGCGAGCCATAACCATGCATGTGTTTGACACCATGTCGATCTGCAGTCAACGTTCACGAGGTGCTCAATCTCTGCTTTTCGGTTTATTCCACGCAGTCATTTAACACCAGATTCTCTCAGTTCATTGCATAGGCGTAGGAACATTTCAAAAAGTGGGGGGACAAGCTCAGGGTGTACTTCAGGAACTTTTTCTGGAAAGCGAGCCCGATGGCCGGGGGGGGGGGGTAAGGATGGAGATTGTTATCACTCTTTATTCAAATGTCATGGCTGCTATGCTAGCTATGCATCGAGAGCTGTTTATCACTGGTGCACAATCTTGCCTATTCGACTCATCTGTTATTTATCAAATAAGGCTATCCAGCTTCCCTAGATTATTCGTCCATTTCAACATTGCCTTTCCTGGGGAGACGAAATTCCACGAGCGGGTAGGCATTTTGGGTCATTAAGGAAGCGTTTGCCTCCACAGTGTAGATGTCAAAATACGGCGTGGATATTGGTTGGTGAGAATTTTGAAAGTGGATCCATGGCTCACAGTGCAACAGGTTTTTCACGCGTCTTCATTTTGCTGGCTGCTTCAAGAAATAAGACTTGTCGCAGCCATTTTAGGCGGAAACAAATTCGGGAGCTTGAAGCTGCTAGAATTAAAGTGACAAAATCCATAATACTGGAGATTCCCTTTTAAGAGTTAACCCACATAATAAGGCCCATCTGTCATATGTTCCTTATCTGGGCCCTGCTCCTGTCCGCCGTCGGTGGCCACTGCTCTGGCCTGGATGTCTCCCGCATGGCTGACTGCGAGCTGATCATGTGGCTACTTTGTTGCATACTTTTGGACCAGCGTTACTTCTACATGGTGTATGAAACATGTGTCGGACACCTGCAACAGTATTTTTCCCGAATTATCTTCCCTTATACCACACCATCGCAGAAAAATAGCCTCCGGGAAGCTATCCGCCTTACGTATGGATCGGCCCAACGGACACTTCATTGCCCATCACGCAACGTGCGCGACTTGATCTGCCTTTGTGTGTAGGTAGGGGCATAGCCAGAGCCTTGCCAAGGGGGAACACAGGGTTGACAAAAGCCCATCTTATCGCAACCCCCCCCCCCGCCCCAATCCCTGGATATGGCTTACTTGTTAACAAGTGACACAGTTTTCTTCGTTTGATTGTTATTTTTACCTTGTAGCCAGAACAGAGACCAGGAGCTACCGTGAGCTCAATTTTGTTTGCATTTTGAGGTCAATAAACTGCAGAAATCAGGCGTTGAACGACTGCATGGAAGAAATCACCGGCGCTCTTAATCTACAATAGTTAGCTGACTCTTTCTAAAGCGATAGAATTCAGAAGCTTTGTCCTTTTTTATCTGGGTTCTACAGACATTGAGGACATGGCGAGGGTAGATTGTAGATCAATATGTTTGATCCAAATTTGAAGACGAAAATTTGGATGCAGATCGAGTGGTCAACAACATGTATTAACATGGCCAAGCCATGTTTGTCTGGCAACGTTCACCATTCAGCCATAACCGATTAGTGATACAATTCATGTAACGTGTTTTTTAACACGCTCGCTCGCAAATCTTAACAACAAAAACCGCGGCACTATGCGTTGCAGTCTCCATGGTCCGCGGAGCGTTAACGCAGTAGCTAACATTTAGTCGTGGCCCACCGGTGGACGAAAATGATGACGCTTCTGAAATGATTACCTCTAATCACTTTACTCAACTAGTTGTACAAGTTATGTGGCGTAATTTTGAGCATGCGCACTCAAAAATTTTAGAAACAGTCCTCGACCCCAGGCGTTGCAGTCTCTGTAGGAGCGCAGCGTCGGTATTGGCAGCTCATACTAACTTGTGGCCAATGGGTAGACGAAAATGACGACGCTTCTGGGAAAGTATCCTTGGACGCTTCATGGCATCAGATTTTTTATTTAAAAGGCAGTCTGAGGGCATATTTCACGCGTGCAATTTTAAGATTGATGAAAAGAAGGATTGGCCCCTAAAGCATCGCCAAGTTGGGCTGGAATCTGATGGTTGAACTGGAAGAGTGAAGGTAAAATATCTGTTTTTCGTGTCTCCGCAGCTATTTATCTGTCCAGAAGACAGATAAACACGGCGCCCGCCGTCTGGTGGCACTTGCAGTGGCCGGAACTTATCGGTTTTATGGAAGTTGCATTCCAGACATCCCTGCCCTCGCTCCCGAGGTTGCAGGAGAGCATGTTCAATCCTTTTGATGTAATTTGTTTCAAAGGTACATTCTGAAAAAATGAACGTTCTCAGGTGAACATGGCATGAACTTGCTGTTTTTTTTAAAAATTCATTTCGACCTGTGCTTTTCAACAATAATGAGAGCTCAACTCTACTCACCATTAATGAGACCCCTTATTCCCTTCCTGGCAAGGGGCCTCTTGAGTAGAACACCAGGGGTACATTACCGTTTCCGGTCAAAGGCTGAAGGGCCATTCCGTCTCATTGCGAAGTGTCCTCTGGCTATCATTCTGGTGGCACGGGGCGGGATCTCATGGTCGATCCGGAGGTCATTAGAAGGATATGTCATCACATTGTTCCCATCCCTGACACGGGATGTCTTCTGATCCGCGCAGCTAGCCCCGGATCAGCACAGGGACCCTCACTGACGCAACAACTACGGCAAGCAGTCCGATATTTTTCACATAGACTCCAGTTTATGTTTTTCTGTGTTCTTCAGAGATATTGAGCTCTCCCTAACTGTAGATTGCAGATGAAATGGGGTTCATAATTTGTATTAACATGGCTAGCCCATGTTCGTCTTATAATGCTCAAGATCCTGTCAGAGCTGATTACTGATAAGAAGACTGCATAATATGGTGTTGAACATGCGTGCTCGCGAGTCATAGCAATAACAGCCTCGACGCTCGGCGTTGCAGTCTCCAGGCCGTGCGGCGTTGGCCTTGCAGTTGTAACATTAAGTGATGGCCAATGAGCAAACGAAAAGATTACGCATCTTAAGGGAGATGGCCGGTGAACTAAGTAAATCGGCATGCATGTTTAATGCGGTGCTAAAGTAAGCCAAATGCAACCTTTTTCTGAAAAGTGGGGGCGAGGGGGCAGTTAACATTGCTGGCCCCCCACCTTGAAAAGTGGGGGGACATGACCCCCTGTCCCTCCTGCTCCTACGCCCATGGTTCATTGGCTTGAAAATGAAAACACGTGTATCTCTCGGTGCCTCCCGTGGAAGCTCTTCCAGTTAAAAAGATTAAAAACAAAACAATGCGAAGAAAATTGTGCACCTCGAAATAAAGGTAAAATCCAGTGATTCTTGCGGGGAGGGGCTTTCAGCAATAGGGGGCCCTTTTTCAGTCTTTTTCCGTTTTGTGCGCCTCTCTTCCCCCTACCGAGGCTGCGGCTGCGCCACTGCCCTCCTCTACTGCCGGCCTCCCCTCCAGAGCAGGCGCGGGCCGACGGCCGGCGGCGGGCCTCCGTCTCATCTGCAGGCCTAGCGGCTGCGGTCCGGACGGAGCAGACGGGACGGGACGCCCGCCGCCCGCAGGTCGATGACCTCTGGCCCGCCGCGGTCAGCTCTCACCGAGCAGTTAGCTCAGTGCAGTAGCCGGCACAGGACACGGCGATGCCCAGCAACCTTGAGACTGAGTCTCCACAGCCGGAAGGACGCAATACAAAGGGATGCATGGGAAAAAGGTGGGACAATCAAACGTGCCTTAGTTGGCGCGGTACGCACATGTGTTAATTACACCTTATCATTTTATCTTTGGGGTAGAACATTATCGTGCCTGCTTAAACATCCATATTGTGTGTGTGTCCGTGTGCGCCCGTATTAATGCGCCTCAATTTCCATCATCAAACTGGTTAACACGCGGACGCGAAATTTGTATTACATTTGTTCATGCAACGTATGATTGCGAATATACACTCAGGGGCGGCGCAGGGGGGAGGGGTGGCAAAGGGCAGATGCTGGGGCAAAAACATGCTTTGCGTCCCCTCAAAAAAGCTCATTTTCCCCTAATTAAAGGCACTGTCGTTACACATAGACAATCCAATTTCGAATGATGCAGGCCCACACAACCGAGCCAGAAAGTGGTAAATCGGTACCAGAAGAGCCTTTGCTACATCAAGAGACCCATTGCCTGGGTTATCAGGCCACCTTTATGAATAAGGTAGTCAGTGCTCTAGATCAGGAGGTTTAATGTCGTGTCAGGGTCCCTCTACTGGCTCAGGAGACCCCTGTTCTGGTTTACGCCGCACCCTCCATATTCAGGGGGCCTAATTTCAGGAACGGAAGTCTCCCTTACCGTTTTAGGCGCCCGCGGCCTCGGATAAGGATGTGTCTAGTCCGTCGATATCAGTAAGCATTTAGTCGCTCGGGTATGATGCATGCAACAGTTCAATAAGGAGTCACATTCCCTCGGTGCCCCCTCCCCTTGATCACGACGCTGCACAAGGGGCCGCCCCGTGAGGAGGCCTAATTCTGTCTAAGACCCCTTGGAAAATCCTACCCCCCCAAACCCAGAACCCATGGCGCCGCCCCCGTATACAGGTGCAGGCGACCATTGCCTTTCGTCGACGGTGTGCGCGTCCCACGTGCGACGACCTCGATCCGCCGCCGGCGAATTTCGTCAAAATCGGCGTAATACGTTCTCACCGATCTTCCAATCCATCCTAGACGACCCTGGCTGTGCATATCACTATGTATGACAATCGCCCCGACCGAAGTGAAATAATGTTTTGCCGGGACACTGGACAGCAACAAACGTAGGAGTCCGCTTCCCGCTGCACGGACCATGCGCGACGAGCACATTCAAGCTAACTTGGCTTCTTGTTATCTCGTTGCAGTTTTACACTGCACCTTGGAAATTTGGGTTACTGAAAACGGCTGCATCCCATGCTCCATGTGCAGAAATGTTACGATCCCCCGCAGCGGACCAGTCGACTTTGTTAGAGCCGTGGTCGCCCTGGTAACCGGTGGGCGAATAAACGACGCTATTTTGCGACTCGTCGCCAGGTGCACGTCGGTGGAGCTCAACACGAGTAAAAATGTTGCCCTGCAAATGGCATAACCGTGCAGCCTGCTGTTCTCGCCTTTTCACTCATGACTCGGCATTATCGCCGCCAACATGGCAAAAGCCACCCTCGGACCGAGACTGGGACAGAGGCCGCGGGGCGCCGGGTAGAAGACAGTGACAGCAGAGTGGAGCAGGACTCCAGGCAGAGAGCCGACTGGTCGCCGAGCCAGCACGACGCCGCTCAACAGCTCGCCGAGAAAAACAACTCCCGAGAAACGCACCCGCTCCCTCATCCGTGGCTCTGTTCGGCGAACAAGTCATAGGCGACGCACACCCCTCCCTCACAACAAAACTCAGCAACGATAAAGACCAACGACACTGCGCATGAGCATACGCCATCGCGCCGCTGGGTACGCTGGATGTCTACGGCACTGCGCTGCAAGGCACGGCACGCTTTATGCACATCACCAGGTCGCCTGAGATGCGCTCGGGATGCATCAGGCATCACCGCATCATCTCACCGATCCGGATCTGATACCGGATCGATGCCGGATCTGGTGTCCGCGGTCACTTCGACAGGACACCTCTCTCTGGGAATACGGTACACGCCGCCGCACCCGACGCCGTCCGGCGGCAGCCTTCAACCCGTAGATACACGTAGATACGGAGGTAAATACACTGCCCACAAGCGCGCAGATACACGCGGATCACAGCCCAGCTGGCCGCTTCAGGTACGAACATATGAAGAGGCCTCGCATAAGATCCCTGCGACATAAGAAAGCCCGCACCGGTGGGGTCGGTCGGCCGTGCCGTGCTCTGCGCAGCCGGCGGTGCCAGTCACATACGCGCTCCGAGCGGGCCGCGCCGCCCGGCCCTACTCGGCGGCGCCAGGGCTATGCGTCGGCGCCAGTCGAACCCGCGCTCCGAGCGGGCCGCGCCGCCCGGCCCTGCTCGGCGGCGCCAGCGCTATGCGTCAGCGCCAGTCGAACTCGCGCTCCGAGCGGGCCGCGCCGCCCGGCCCTACTCGGCGGCGCCGGGGCTCTGCGCTCCGGCCGCGCCAGCCCGCAGCCGCTCCAGCTCGCTCTCCAGCCGTCGCACCTTGGCCAGCAGCGCCGCCCGCTTGGTCACCGACGGCGCCGCCTGCGACGCCTTCATCGTGTCGTAGCTGGGGCCAACACCGAGCTGGGTCAGACATCTGCACTGGCAGCAGCGCGGCACGGTCGTCCGAGAGTCCTCTAGCACGTGCCCACCAAAACGCTCTGCTGCATATTGTGACGCAGCCGTGCATGAGCTCACAAACAGCATCCTTACTTAACCACATAACAGTGATCATATATTGAAACGAAAACCACGACACCAAGCCGGGATCATAATACGGAAAGGGCGAGAACTAACCATTGCACTTTGAGCTGGTTGATCCGATCCTGCACAAATTCGGCTCGGCAGTCTCCATGTCCAGGCGCTGACTGCGACAGACTGGAACAGACGGCGCGGTCGGCGGCATGCCTTTCACACTGCCAACACACCAACACTCACAACGAAAAGGCGCTGTCGATCTCATGACGGCCAGGGAAAGCATCGGCAGGCTGAAGCCGCCACACTGAACACAGCAGGGAGCTGGGTCTCGGCCGCCTCCGAGCGCCGCCCCAGCCGGCGGCGGCAGCAGCGGCCCACCCACCTGGCGGCGGCGGCCGGCGGCGGCTCGGCGCCCTCCGGCGGCACGCGGTCCTGGCCGGCCGGCGGCCGCCCCCGCTCGTCCAGCAGGCTGTACACGCTGTCGAGCAGGCGGCGGCGGGGCGAGCGGAGCGGCGCCGGCGGTGGGGCGACCGTGCCGTCGTCGGCCACCTCGGCCAGCTGCGCCTCCAGCAGCCGGTCGCCGACGTGCAGGTCCACCGGCGTCCGCGTGTCGCACAGCAGCAGCGCGCTGCAGAACTGGGGACGGATGCGTACAAACGTACAGGGGCGGACATTGTTTGGCGTTTGGATACAAAACGGACGCCACAGATGGGCCGAAATCAGAGCACATTCCCGATAACCGTTTTCACCCGCGGCCACGTAAACACGAGCAATAGCTAACACGGCGATTTTCTGCCGGCGGAAGAGTGCTGGTTGGCTTGGACACAGCGCAAACAGGGTGAGTGCAAAGCGTCCGATGTAGCGACAAGAGGATGCACCGCCGAACACATACGGCGTAAGACTGGCACGAAATCTACATAGGGCGCTTTGGGTGTCAAGCTCACGCAAGCGATGTTTCACAAACCATCCACGGGTTTCCACCGCGAATCATCCGTTCTTGGTTTCACATCAATGCCCATTGCTGACAAGTCAGCTGCAGCGTCCTGACGTCTACATCCAATTAGGCGGACGTGCCGCGCAAAGCGCAGAAATCCATCTAAATCTGCGCTTAGCCTGCATTTCCGTCCACCTCTTCCTCCGCACGCCGCGTCAGCACACCCACCTCGGTCTGGTACAGCACTGTGGCCATGAGGACCACGTGGTCGGCGACCAAGCTGCGGAAGAGGCGGATGGCGCTCTCCGCCCACTGTCCGCGGGCCGGAGCGATGCTGGCCAGCGTGCCCTGCGGCCGGGAGGGGGGGGGGGGAGCGTCAGCGGCGGGGACGCGGCGGCGCTGACCGGACCAGGGCCGGCTCGACGGCCGTGGGGGGGGGAGGGGGGGGGGAGCGTCAGCGGCGGGGACGCGGCGGCGCTGACCGGACCAGGGCCGGCTCGACGGCCGGACCAACACGCCCACTGGACAGGGCGAGGCCCATGGACCGGAGACAGGGACAGAATAGGGGGGGGGGGTACCGGGTCCCGGGGACCGGGGACCGGAGACCGGGACAGGATAGGGGGAGGGGGGTACCGGGGACCGGAGACCGGGACGGGACAGGGCGGGACAGGGCGGGAGGACAGGACAAAGGGTTCCGTCTGTATCCGCGGACCGCGGATACGCCACCCACGACCTCCGGGGGCGGGCGGACAATCATGTACGCCAAGGCACCGGCAATCATGTATGCAGCAATCCGTGTACGCCAAGGCACCGGCGCCACGTGTTCAGAATGTATTTCAAACCACGTAAGCCACCTTTGCACCTGCATGCGCCATGGACTACATGTTAGACGCGTGGCTACAGTATCACCGCCTGCAAGCACCACTGGTGAGCACACGTCCCGCGCCAGCGGCCCGCGGTGCCACTGCATCAGGAGCTGCATTTGGTCTCGCTCACCTGGTGGCACAGGATGGGCGGGTCGACGAACCGGTCATGCAGCAGACGCACAGACTCCAGCGGCAGCAGCAGGGTCGACCCGACGTCCACCAGATGGACCTGCAGCCGCAGAACACGCCCGGCGTCCGAAAGGCTGCCCCACACGGGCCAGCAGGCCGCCACCGGCAGCCAAACACGGGCAACGAGCATGGTCTGATCGGTGTCCAGGGCAGGTCCAGGTGAAACCGCACGGTCAAACAGCGCTGAGGTGGGTATGACTTTGCCGGTACGTGAGACAGCACAACTCCGTTCGTCTTGTCGTGGAGGGGGAGGGGAGGGCTGACCCGCCTGCAGCGGTGGCCGTGAGGACTGACCTTAACCTGTTCGGCGGCGCGGGCCGAGCAGCAGGGCGCGGCCGCCAGCCGGCCGGCGTGCGCGCCGCCAGCGGCCGGCCAGCCGTCAGCTGGTGATCGGCTGGCGGCGGCCGGCGGCCGGCGGTGCCGCCGTACGCGGCTGACATCTCCTCCTCGAGCCGGGCCAGCGTGGCCAGCGACGATGCCAGGCAGAAGTGGAACTCGCTCGGGGAGCGCACCTGTCGCCGCGGCCCGGTCAGTGTCGGTTCCCGAGCCGCACGCCAACCGCCGCACGACGCCGGTTCACGACGCTACGCTGTCAGCACGCTTAAGCTCATTCTTCACAGAACTTGCGCGAGAGAGCAGTTTCCAGCAAATCATGCAAAATTCCATGCTAGGCGAAACATCGCGAGGTGCGGCGCGGGTCAAGTCGCTGGTTCCCTCGCGCTGGCGGAACAGCTGAGCCGACAGCCTGCCAGCACAGCGGCGGCCGTCCCTCCCCATCCCGTCCAGCCTCTCACACCTGACAGCGCGCCGGTGTCAGCCCGCCCCGCGCCGGTGTCAGCCTACCTCGCGCCGGTGTCAGCCCGCCCGCGCCGGTGTCAGCCTGCCCCGCGCCGGTGTCAACCCGCTCCGCGCCGGTGCCAGTCTGCCCCGCGCCGGTGTCAGCCCACCCCGCGTCGGTGTCAGCCTGCCCCGCGCCGGTGTCGGCCCGCCCCGCGCCGGTGTCAGCCCGCCCCGCACCGGTGTTAGCCCGCCCCGCGCCGGTGTCAACCCGCCCCGCGCCGGTGTCAGCCCGCCTCGCGCCGGTCCGGCGGCTCCAACTCACGTGCGTGACGGCCACCTCCAGCAGCGGGTAGCCGGCCTCGGTGAGCACCTGCTCGCCGGCCTCGAGCAGCTGCAGCCGCTGGATGCTGAAGCGGCGCGGCGGCGGCTGCTCGACGCCGGCCCGCAGGCCGAGCAGCGGCGGCGGCCCGGCGGCGGCCGACTCCGCCTTGCCCGTCGGGTCAGGAGCCGCCTCTGTAACGGCCCAAGGGGCGCCGCTGTGACCAGCGCCGCCGAGGGCCACCCGCGCCGCCGACATGTGAGTACAGGTCGGAGGGAGCTGGCTGTGACCGGCGGGGCGTGACGCCGGAGTGACGACCCGGTCCGCACCACACAAAGACACGAGTGTCGGAGAAAGACGCTACGGCCGTTTTGATCGGTGAGCCCGATGTGACCACGGCCATATCCACCGCAGTGCAGCTCGCAAGTCCCGTAAGTCAAGTCTTAGGTAAGCAGTCTCACAGCTGGCCGCAGCGCACCAGCGAGGCCCGCTCCACTGAATCACAGGGTGCCTTGGTGCTCGATACCTCGAGCTCGCTGCTCCATCGTTCTAGGAGAGCCATCCATACCCAGCTCGTATCCGCATTACGAGTTAGCTGACCCGCCCTTCGCTTGACATGCACTCCCGCGGTACTTCGTACGCACTCTCGCGTCAGAAGTCTGAGTCTGAAGTCTACGTCTGAAGCACGCGACACAAACGTATTCGGGCCGCCACAAATACGCGACACAAACATATCCGGACCGCCCCGAGCATGCGACACCACTGTATCCGGACCGCCCCAAGCATGTGACAACACTGTATCCGGACCGCCCCAAGCATGCGACACCACTGTATCCGGACCGCTCCAAGCATGCGACAACACTGTATCCGGACCGCTCCAAGCATGCGACAACACTGTATCCGGACCGCCCCAAGCATGCGACAACACTGCATCCGGACCGCCCCAAGCACACGACACAAACGTATCCGGATCGTCCTAAGCACGCGACACAAACGTATCCGGACCGTCCTAAGCACGCGACACAAACAAATCCTGACCACCTGAAACGCGCGACACAAGCGTATTCGGAGCGCCTGAAGCCTGACCTGAGCCCGAGCAGGGTGCCGAGTCGTCGGCCGGCGCGGCCGCCCTGGCCGCCGTGGCGCCGCCTGGGCGCAGCGAGACGAACCACTCGTCGGCCCGCTTGGCCAGGTGGAACGGCGGCCCGAGCGACGCCAGCATACTCAGCACGCTGGTGAAGCCGCACTCGCTGATGTCCAGGTGGCGGCCGAATGCGCGCTGCGGGGGACACACCGCTCAGTGGAAGACGCCTCGGTAGTCGCTACCGCTGCCGGGCGCGCTCCTACAGGCGCTGACGGCGCCCGGCTGATCGGGGCACAGGATGGCTGACAGCGCCCGGCTGATCGCGGTACAGGGTGGCTGGAGATCCACTCCCGAGCGGGCCGATCACACCAGCTCGGGACGTCTTCCACCTCGGCTCACGCTTGGGTCAACGTTCACGGGAGCTACCTGTACATACCGGCTCCTCCCGGCATCAAGAATCGCCCGTTCACTTTCACGTGGTACGGTCTTTAACTTTGCAAATGGGAGATGGGTACCATGAAGTGCAGCATCACAGGCGATGAAATGTAAATTTGTTCATGAACATAGCTTGAGAGAGGGAATTAGCGATGTGACCTTGTTTGGGAGACGTGAGTACGTAGGTTACAGTGGAACTGAAGGCTCCAAAGTGTAATTAAAGATCAAATCACCGTGAGCGGATTATCCAATTCTCAATGGAGGGACAGAAAAATATTTTTTAAATAATCCTCAATCTCGCGGGTTTCACACAAAAGCCTGGCTTCTAATAGCATGGATCCTAGTGAGTCAGCCGGATGAACCACAATCCAGCAATTATAACCATTCGGTAAGCTGGACATCTGCTCCCTCTCAGGTGTCACTATCATTAACTTGAGTGTTTTAGGAAAAAATTGGGCAGATTCTAACGTTTTTGCCAAGTTCAGGATAAACCAGATGACTTAAAGGGAGTGTTACACGTTTGTGCGAGTTTTGAACTCAATTCGTCATCTTGAGGAGCATTTCTTGCAGTTTACAGTCCTGCCCTTCGTCGAGACCTAAACCCCTTTGATTTATGAACTAGACGCGCGCGAAGATGTGCAGATTATTTTGGGGAGGGGTGAGTACGTCAAGGTCACTCAGGCATTCATAGCGCCATAATGCCGTCATTCAAATTTGCCATGCCATTAGCCATGCGGCGGTCAAAGCCCCCAAATATAATTGTCGAGTCGTTCATAACTGACGTTCGCGAACGCGATTTCCATATAAAAACGCCGGTCAATTGGCTCTCAGTCCATGTTGTGCAAAATACGACGAAGTATCAGACAATGGCGTACTGAGAAGCATATCTATTAGCACCCGTTCGGGTGGGGTGGGGTGTCAAATTGAACCCCGAAGGTTTTTCCAGAATGGTTCCCGAACGGCGCGGCGTAGCCACGCCAAATTTAGCATAGCTGTGGACAATTGAAGCGGATTATTTGGCCTCATAAATTTAGATGTACCTCGCAAGGTCGCTGACCTATGGCAGGTCAAAGTTAGGCCATGGCTTCAGCGAAGTCAATTCTAGGGAATCGTTCATTCTGATGCAACAACGAAGTGGTAGACGAAGCCGCACATCTCTGAGATGCTTTCCTAAGCGACACAAATATTGAGTGAGCAAATAACGCTGACCTAAGGCCACGTATGAAGGTCAGACCAAAGTCAAAACCGACCAGTTTTATTGCTTTAGGGCTCGCTGTATGGGATAGTTGCTCGTGCTCATTTCAAAGTTATTGATGGCCGGAAACGCACTACGCATTTTCCACGAGCTTCCTAGGGGTCGTTATAGGTCACTGACCTAAAACAACCCAGGTTAACATCTTGTTTTTATAGACATGTCTAGCGTTAACTTTGTCTCTTATTCAAATGCACAACTCAGAGCAGCACCATGACCTTCAAAAGGTCAAACAAGGTCACTGACTTTAAATGAGCATGCGAAGTTTTGCTTAGAAACAGTTATCTCGGTTCTGGGGTACTTTGGAGACCAGCCCGGAATCTGACCTTGTTTGACCGTATTTGACCCAAAGGTCGTGACCTAGGAACCTCAAAATTGACCCAAGTGAGTTTACGTAAAGGTCAACACACCCTATCGATTTGGTGCCTCTAGCTCTCTTAGTTCCAGAGATCTCAGGGGAGAGGGGCAAACTGATCCTCCCCCACCCGAGCGAAGGGTATCTAGCCGGCCACGCGGGCGCGTGTTAAACAGAGAAGTCGTATTGTCTAGAGCAGTCCTTTCTGCTGAAAAGTGTTTCAATGGTTAAAGGTGAGCTTATTCCATCATATCTGACGTCTGCTTCAATATCTTCAAATGTGCAACAATCCCGTAAGTTCATGCATTCCATAGGAATGTGTTTTCGACAGAGGGCATTTAGCCGCGGCGTCTAGCATGTGCATGGAGTATACTGAAGTGCAGCTGCAGACGCAAACAACCGGCTCCAAAGTCACGCATCGCTGGACATGTTACGGACGCGAGGCCCGCCAACAGGAGGCAACAGGCGGCAGCACCTGCCCCTCGAGAGCGCTTGGTACCGCGGAGGACACCGGGCGGACCGGCATGCGTCAGAGCGGCCGGAGAGGACCGGTCCGCCGGCCGCGCCCGGGCCCGGCCGGGACGGAGGCCGACCTTCCCGGCGGCTGGCTGCGTCGGACGGGAGCACTGACCCGGGCCGCGCCGCGCCGCGCCGGCATCGGCCGGCAGAGCGGCGGCCGCCGCACCGGCCAGAGGACCGCGGAGGACACTCTCCGCGCCGCCATGCCCACACGTGAGTCCCGCAGTGAGCGCGCCCGTGCCGTGTGTTCGTGCGGCGGGTGCGGCCGTGTCCGGGACGACGCCAGCGGCAGGCGGCCTGGGTACCGGCGCAGCTCGCGACTGCCGGGGCAGCGGGGTCGGACTGCGCGGAAATCCCTACGATCGCAGCGCTCTTTTTCAGCGTCCCTATCCACGTTCCAATGGTGATGAGAAAGAACCATACGTACGACTGAGCGTTCGCACTACATGAATCGTCTAGTTCTGTATCAAGTGCCGACTCTGAAGTGGTTGATAGTGCTGGGCGTGGCTGTCCTGTTGACCTCTACGTTTACAAAGTTATGTTTCTTACCATCATATTTCGTACCGTTCTGATCTATAGCCATTCCTTCTGTGACTAGTGGTCAACTGATCCGTGCGAACCGGACATATCAATGCCACAGCTGCATATGTGAACTCACAGACATATGCAGCCGTTGCGTGCTGGCGTGACCCGGACCGCGCGTGGATGTCCCGCGTGCGCCGGCGGTGCGGTCGCCGCCAGTCGGCGGTCGTCTGACCCCTGACCCCGCCGCAGCGTCGCTGCTGCAGCCGCACCTGCGGGAGCCGCTGGCCGCCTGCCTGCTGCTGCTGCTGCTAGCCACCAGCGGACTGCTCGGTCAGTGCGCAGCCCGGCCGGGCGGCCGTACCGCGCGGCGCCACCAGACGCGGCCGGCCGTGTAGCGCCAGTCACTTCATGCTGTTATGCCGTCCTAATCCGCCCATGACGCATAGCATGGCACTCACGGAGCTTCATCCCGCCGTATCGTTTTGAACTTGGCCACGTGGCGGTCGTGTTCCCGTTCGTGGTTTATAGCCACTGATGGCACGTTTCGTATCCAGTGTAACGGGCGCATCGGCGTCGCTGGGTGGTCACGCTGCCAGACCAGACCGTGCGCGGGGCGAAGGAGCGCGGGCACGTGCGCTGCCGGGGACCCCTGGCCCGCCGCGTGTCGGCCCGTGCGCCCACACGCCTGCGTGCCACTGAAGCAAGACGATCCGGCGCCTGGCTGGCGGGCGTGTGCAGACGGCCCCGTCCCGCTTCCAGACGGGCCGTGGCAGGCTGGCCGGGACCAGGCCGACCCGCGCCTGCTGCACGAGATCCAGCGCCGGCTCGAGCCGCCCTCCCGGCTGCCCTACAACCTCAAGCTACCCGCGGCGCGTCCGCTGGGGCCAGTCGCACCAGGTGTACGTCATCCAGGGCGCTCACCAGGAACAAGGTGAGACGCCACGGCGCCGGCCCGACGGCTGACCGGTCGGGGTGCGCGTGGCCACGGGCGCACGTGGCTCAGGGCTCGCGGAGCTCGAGACGTGCGGAGCTAGGGGCGCGCGGAGCTCGGAGTGCGCGGAGCTCGAGGCGGTACGCTGCGGTGTCCTTAGCTCTCGCTTTCTGCTCCTCACTCGGCGAAAATCCAGGCTATCGTCGCACCGGCACTGCTCTGACAAAACCGTTCGCCTCCTGGACCCCTCCCCCATTGCCGTGAGGTTGCCTGCCGAGTGTGTCCGCCTGGCTGCCGCGTGCGCCACCCTGGCCGCTGGCCCCTCCCTCCTCCCCGTCGCGCGGTCACCCCGCTCACCCGGCGCCGGCGGGTCGGCAGACGGGGCGGCTTTCTTCGTCGAGTCGGGGCGCCTACTACTGGCGAAGCACATGACCAACTCGCTGCTGCTGGAGCGCACGTTCCGGCTGGAGCGGGCGTGCTGATCGAGCCGGCCGGCTCCATCGTGCCCGCACTCCGAGCCAAGCGTCGCAAGGCCTGGGTCCTGCAGGCCTGCCTCAGTCACCTCGACACGGACCTCAAGGTACCACCGGCCGGTTCGAGGGGCGGGGCGAATGCTCCTCTCGTCCCCCAAGCGATGAGGAAACAGAGCTCTCTCTCTGACTTCGGATCTCAGCACGTTGTCCACTGAGACCGGCAGCACTCAGTCGAACTCCCATTATTTTTCCCCACACGACGATGGGTAAACAGCGTCCATTTTCCCAACGTCAGCGTTTTGGTACGATCCCAACTGCTGTCAAACTCACATGGGCCGACCTGCCGGGCAGTGAAGGAACTGGCTTGACGCGGCGTCCCGTCCTGACGACGCGAAGCGACCCGTCTGACGGAGTCCACCGTCCTGACGGGGGTCCCCTCTGATGGAGTTGTCCCCTCTGACGGAGTGTCCCCTCGTGACGAAGCGACCCGTCTAGGCGAATCGTCCCCGTCCTGACGGAGTGTCCCCTCTGACCGGAGTGTCCCCCCTGCTGACGAAGTGTTCCCGGTCTGAACGAAGTGTCCTCTCTGACGGAGTGCCCCCTCTGACGGAGTGAGTGTCCCCTCCGAAGGAGTGTCCCGTCCGACGAGTTGTCCACCCTGACGATGGGTCCCGTTCTGACGAAGGTGGTCCCCGTCCTGACGTGATGTCCCGTCTGCACGAAGTGTCCCGTCTGACGGAGTGTCCCCTCTGACGAAGTGTCCCGTCTAACGTGATGTCCCGTCTGACGTGATGTCCCGTCTGACGAAGTGTCCCGTCTGATGGAGTGTCCCGTCTGACGTGATGTCCCGGCTGACATGGCGTTCCACCGCGCCGGCAGGCCATGTTCCGCGACGAGAAGAAGTGGGGCCTGACGACGGTGGAGGACGGCATGACGGCCGAGCGGCTGTCGGACC
The DNA here is from genome assembly GCF_011947565.3 of Pollicipes pollicipes. NCBI lineage: Eukaryota > Metazoa > Arthropoda > Thecostraca > Pollicipedomorpha > Pollicipedidae > Pollicipes > Pollicipes pollicipes. Next base: position 40,923,994 of record NW_023596576.1, on the reverse strand, counting down.
TGGCGCGCAAGCAGACGCACCCCAACAAGCTGGGCGACCGCTACCCAGTGCCATGCTACCCGCTGTACTCGATCCTGCTGGCGCTCGGCCGCACCAGCGTCGACTTCCTCAGCCTGGACGTGGAAGGCACCGAGATGGGCATCCTAGCGCACGTACCCTGGCACCTGGTGGACATCAAGGTGAGGGTCTGGCGCGGCCCAGCAGAGGGCCGGCGCGGCCCAGCGGTGCCGCCAGCGGAAGGCCGCACTGGTGCACTCTCGCCGCCAGCGTGGCGCCGGGCTAGGACCGGGTGTTGCCGCACGGGGTCCAGGACTGACGGCGCGACGGAGAGCAACGCGAGTTCCTGGTTGTAAAGCCCAGGGCGGTTGCTTCACGCCACAAACAGCGGCGGGCTTTTGTGTCGCAGCGACGACGGGCGCCGATGTGGGCGTGGTCCACCACCCTTGTTGACATGTTGATCAATGATCATTGTCACGCCGATCAACGGCGGTGCTGGAACGACTTCGGTATCCCGCCACTATCCCCTTCCCCCTCTTTGACTTGTTACGAAGGAGGACGAGTTCTTTGTTGGGTGCGTTGCAGCCAGCAGGGACCATCCATTGTGCCAACGGCGTCCGTGCAGCCCACATAACGACCAGCGGGAGCTACGTTGTAGCCTACAGCCGCCAGCTACCTCATACGCGGCCGCTGTCGAGCCACCGTCACGATCGGCCCAAGCGCACGGGCGGCCGGCCTAACCCTACGCGTGGCCGCCTCCGCAGATCCTGCTGGTGGAGAACTTCATGACGTACCTGTGGAACCCGCAGACCGACATGATGCGCTGGTTCATGGAGTCCAGGGGCTACCTGGCCATGCGGCTGCAGCACGATTGGTGTTCGTGCGGCGCGATTGCGAGTACGGCCGCCGACGCCGCCGATATCGTGCGCCGCGCGCGCCGTCACATCGACCAAGCTGCCGGACTCCACGGCCACCGACCCCTTTAACGACTGAGGCGGGCCGCGGGACAGCGGCAGCGCGGCGCGGCGCGGCCGACAGAGGCTTGTCGACACCAGGGACGAACTGACCACGACCTCAGGGAGCTCAGGGACCGGCGGGTGAGAGAGGGACCTCAGGGACCGACGGGTTGAGTGAGGACCTCAGGGACCGGCGGAGTGCGGCAGGGACCTCGGGGACTGGAGTGGGGGAAAGGACATCGAGCAGCGGCGCGGTGCGGCGCCGGAGCGGGCTGTGCGGCGAGCATGCCACGAGCTCGCCAGGCGCTGCTGAATAGTACCCGTGAGCGAGGGCGGCGGCCGCCGCGGTCGAACTTGTTTTCTGGGCTGAGGCGCGGCCCCGATGCCAGCCGTGATGTGCTTCGAGGAGGCTCGCAGACAGTGGATACAGTGCTGCATACCGCGACCGAACAGCCTGTCGGTCTGAGCCTTGACAGCGTATGCAAGCGGCGCATGTACCGTCTTTCCCTTCACTTGTCAAACCCATAATCACGCTGGCTTGCCCATTGCGCCCGCGCTCTTAGTGAAATGCATACAGCTGCCTTGCCAAAATACACGACGCCACCCAGAGTGAATAAGGAATTGCTTCAAATCTACCTGAAAAGACGGAATGAATCGCAGCGCAGGAAACGTGAGAACGACATGAACATCGAAAGCCGAGATGTCAAAATATAAACCATAGTATATTCAGCTGCCGATATCGATCCAACACAGACACCGGCCTAAAGGGATGAGCGCCGGCTTTGGATCGGTCACGACTATGCGGCAGGCAGTCATTTTGTGTTGCTGGTCCGGTTGTGACAACGACTTCCAAGGAGCATAATAAACGACAAAATAATGACAACCCAGGGGGTGAAGCCGCAAGAG
>NW_023596576.1:40905248-40922125 GCF_011947565.3 Pollicipes pollicipes | reverse complement strand
CTCTGACGCATGCCGGTCCGCCCGGTGTCCTCCGCGGTACCAAGCGCTCTCGAGGGGCAGGTGCTGCCGCCTGTTGCCTCCTGTTGGCGGGCCTCGCGTCCGTAACATGTCCAGCGATGCGTGACTTTGGAGCCGGTTGTTTGCGTCTGCAGCTGCACTTCAGTATACTCCATGCACATGCTAGACGCCGCGGCTAAATGCCCTCTGTCGAAAACACATTCCTATGGAATGCATGAACTTACGGGATTGTTGCACATTTGAAGATATTGAAGCAGACGTCAGATATGATGGAATAAGCTCACCTTTAACCATTGAAACACTTTTCAGCAGAAAGGACTGCTCTAGACAATACGACTTCTCTGTTTAACACGCGCCCGCGTGGCCGGCTAGATACCCTTCGCTCGGGTGGGGGAGGATCAGTTTGCCCCTCTCCCCTGAGATCTCTGGAACTAAGAGAGCTAGAGGCACCAAATCGATAGGGTGTGTTGACCTTTACGTAAACTCACTTGGGTCAATTTTGAGGTTCCTAGGTCACGACCTTTGGGTCAAATACGGTCAAACAAGGTCAGATTCCGGGCTGGTCTCCAAAGTACCCCAGAACCGAGATAACTGTTTCTAAGCAAAACTTCGCATGCTCATTTAAAGTCAGTGACCTTGTTTGACCTTTTGAAGGTCATGGTGCTGCTCTGAGTTGTGCATTTGAATAAGAGACAAAGTTAACGCTAGACATGTCTATAAAAACAAGATGTTAACCTGGGTTGTTTTAGGTCAGTGACCTATAACGACCCCTAGGAAGCTCGTGGAAAATGCGTAGTGCGTTTCCGGCCATCAATAACTTTGAAATGAGCACGAGCAACTATCCCATACAGCGAGCCCTAAAGCAATAAAACTGGTCGGTTTTGACTTTGGTCTGACCTTCATACGTGGCCTTAGGTCAGCGTTATTTGCTCACTCAATATTTGTGTCGCTTAGGAAAGCATCTCAGAGATGTGCGGCTTCGTCTACCACTTCGTTGTTGCATCAGAATGAACGATTCCCTAGAATTGACTTCGCTGAAGCCATGGCCTAACTTTGACCTGCCATAGGTCAGCGACCTTGCGAGGTACATCTAAATTTATGAGGCCAAATAATCCGCTTCAATTGTCCACAGCTATGCTAAATTTGGCGTGGCTACGCCGCGCCGTTCGGGAACCATTCTGGAAAAACCTTCGGGGTTCAATTTGACACCCCACCCCACCCGAACGGGTGCTAATAGATATGCTTCTCAGTACGCCATTGTCTGATACTTCGTCGTATTTTGCACAACATGGACTGAGAGCCAATTGACCGGCGTTTTTATATGGAAATCGCGTTCGCGAACGTCAGTTATGAACGACTCGACAATTATATTTGGGGGCTTTGACCGCCGCATGGCTAATGGCATGGCAAATTTGAATGACGGCATTATGGCGCTATGAATGCCTGAGTGACCTTGACGTACTCACCCCTCCCCAAAATAATCTGCACATCTTCGCGCGCGTCTAGTTCATAAATCAAAGGGGTTTAGGTCTCGACGAAGGGCAGGACTGTAAACTGCAAGAAATGCTCCTCAAGATGACGAATTGAGTTCAAAACTCGCACAAACGTGTAACACTCCCTTTAAGTCATCTGGTTTATCCTGAACTTGGCAAAAACGTTAGAATCTGCCCAATTTTTTCCTAAAACACTCAAGTTAATGATAGTGACACCTGAGAGGGAGCAGATGTCCAGCTTACCGAATGGTTATAATTGCTGGATTGTGGTTCATCCGGCTGACTCACTAGGATCCATGCTATTAGAAGCCAGGCTTTTGTGTGAAACCCGCGAGATTGAGGATTATTTAAAAAATATTTTTCTGTCCCTCCATTGAGAATTGGATAATCCGCTCACGGTGATTTGATCTTTAATTACACTTTGGAGCCTTCAGTTCCACTGTAACCTACGTACTCACGTCTCCCAAACAAGGTCACATCGCTAATTCCCTCTCTCAAGCTATGTTCATGAACAAATTTACATTTCATCGCCTGTGATGCTGCACTTCATGGTACCCATCTCCCATTTGCAAAGTTAAAGACCGTACCACGTGAAAGTGAACGGGCGATTCTTGATGCCGGGAGGAGCCGGTATGTACAGGTAGCTCCCGTGAACGTTGACCCAAGCGTGAGCCGAGGTGGAAGACGTCCCGAGCTGGTGTGATCGGCCCGCTCGGGAGTGGATCTCCAGCCACCCTGTACCGCGATCAGCGGGCGCTGTCAGCCATCCTGTGCCCCGATCAGGGGCGCCGTCAGCGCCTGTAGGAGCGCGCCCGGCAGCGGTAGCGACTACCGAGCGCGTCTTCCACTGAGCGGCGTGTCCCCGCAGCGGCATTCGGCCGCCACCTGGACATCAGCGAGTGCGGCTTCACCAGCGTGCTGAGTATGCTGGCGTCGCTCGGGCCGCCGTTCCACCTGACCAAGCGGGCCGACGAGTGGTTCGTCTCGCTGCGCCCAGGCGGCGCCACGGCGGCCAGGACGGCCGCGCCGGCCGACGACTCGGCGCCCTGCTCGGGCTCAGGTCAGGCTTCAGGCGCTCCGAATACGCTTGTGTCGCGCGTTTCAGGTGGTCAGGATTTGTTTGTGTCGCGTGCTTAGGACGGTCCGGATACGTTTGTGTCGCGTGCTTAGGACGATCCGGATACGTTTGTGTCGTGTGCTTGGGGCCGGTCCGGATGCAGTGTTGTCGCATGCTTGGGGCGGTCCGGATACAGTGTTGTCGCATGCTTGGAGCGGTCCGGATACAGTGTTGTCGCATGCTTGGAGCGGTCCGGATACAGTGTTGTCGCATGCTTGGGGCGGTCCGGATACAGTGTTGTCGCATGCTTGGGGCGGTCCGGATACTGTGGTGTCGCATGCTTGGGGCGGTCCGGATATGTTTGTGTCGCGTATTTGGGCGGCCCGAATACGTTTGTGTCGCGTGCTTCAGACGTAGACTTCAGACGCAGACTTCAGACGCGAGAGTACGTACGAAGTACCGCGGGGGAGCGCATGTCAAGCGAAGGGGGGTCAGCTAACTCGTAATGGGGATACGAGCTGGGTATGGATGGCTCTCCTAGAACGATGGAGCGGCGAGCTCGAGGTATCGAGCACCAAGGCACCCTGTGATTCAGTGGAGCGGGTCTCGCTGGTGCGCTGCGGCCAGCTGTGAGACTGCTTACCTAAGACTTGACTTACGGGACTTGTGAGCTGCACTGCGGTGGATATGGCCGTGGTCACATCGGGCTCACGATCAAAACGGCCGTAGCGTCTTCCTCCGACGCTCTTGTCCTTGTGTGGTGCGGACCAGGTCGTCACTCCGGCCTCACGCCCGCCGCGGTCACAGCCAGCTCCCTCCGACTGTACTCACATGTCGGCGGCGCTGGTCACAGCGGCGCCCCTTGGGCCGTTACAGAGGCGGCGGCTGACCCGACGGGCGAGGCGGAGTCGGCCGCCGCCGGGCCGCCGCCGCTGCTCGGCCTGCGGACCGGCGTCGAGCAGCCGCCGCCGCGCCGCTTCAGCGTCCAGCGGCTGCAGCTGCTCGAGGCCGGCGAGCAGGTGCTCACCGAGGCCGGCTACCCGCTGCTGGAGGTGGCCGTCACGCACGTGAGTTGGAGCCGCCGGACCGGCGCGAGGCGGGCTGACACCGGCGCGGGGCGGGTTGACACCGGCGCGGGGCGGGCTAACACCGGTGCGGGGCGGGATGACCCGGCGCGGGGCGGGCTGACACCGGCGCGGGGCAGGCTGACACCGGCGCGGGCGGGTTGACACCGGCGCGGGGTGGGCTGACACCGGCGCGGGGCAGGTGACACCGGCGCGGGGCGGGTTGACGCTGGCGGGGCAGGCTGACACCGGCGCGGGGCAGGCTGACACCGGCGCGGGGCGGGCTGACACCGGCGCGGGGCAGGCTGACACCGGCGCGGAGCGGGTTGACACCGGCGCGGGGCAGGCTGACACCGGCGCGGGCGGGCTGACACCGGCGCGAGGTAGGCTGACACCGGCGCGGGGCGGGCTGACACCGGCGCGCTGTCAGGTGTGAGAGGCTGGACGGGATGGGGAGGGACGGCCGCCGCTGTGCTGGCAGGCTGTCGGCTCAGCTGTTCCGCCAGCGCGAGGGAACCAGCGACTTGACCCGCGCCGCACCTCGCGATGTTTCGCTATGCATGGAATTTGCATGATTTGCTGGAACTGCTCTCTCGCGCAGTTCTGTGAAGAATGAGCTTAAGCGTGCTGACAGCGTAGCGGTGAACCGCGTCGTGCGGTGTGGCGTGCGGCTCGGGACCGACACTGACCGGGCCGCGGCGACAGGTGCGCTCCCCGAGCGAGTTCCACTTCTGCCTGGCATCGTCGCTGGCCACGCTGGCCCGGCTCGAGGAGGAGATGTCAGCCGCGTACGGCGGCACCGCCGGCCGGCCGCCGCCAGCCGACCACCTGCTGACGGCTGGCCGGCCACTGGCGGCGCGCACGCCGGCCGGCTGGCGGCGCGCCCTGCTGCTCGGCCGCGCCGCCGAACACGTCAAGGTCAGTCCTCACGGCCCGTCGCTGCAGGCGGGTCAGCCCCCCCCCCCCTCCACGACAAGACGAGCGGAGTTGTTGTCTCACGTACCGGCAAAGTCATACCCACCTCAGCGCTGTTTGACCGTGCGGTTTCACCTGGACCTGCCCTGGACACCGATCAGACCATGCTCGTTGCCCGTGTTTCGGCTGCCGGTGGCGGCTGCTGGCCCTGTGTGGGGCAGCCTGTCAGACGCCGGGCGTGTTCTGCGGCTGCAGGTCCATCTGGTGGACGTCGGGTCGACCCTGCTGCTGCCGCTGGAGTCTGTGCGTCTGCTGCATGACCGGTTCGTCGACCCGCCCATCCTGTGCCACCAGGTGAGCGAGACCAAATGCAGCTCCTGATGCAGTGGCACCGCGGGCCGCTGGCGCGGGACGTGTGCTCACCAGTGGTGCTTGCAGGTGGTGATACTGTAGCCACGCGTCAACATGTAGTCCATGGCGCATGCAGGTGCAAAGGTGGCTTACGTGGTTTGAAATACATTCTGAACACGTGGCGCCGGTGCCTTGGCGTACACGGATTGTTGCATACATGATTGCCGGTGCCTTGGCGTACATGATTGTCCGCCCGCCCCCGGAGGTCGTGGGTGGCGTATCCGCGGTCCGCGGATACAGACGGAACCCTTTGTCCTGTCCTCCCGCCCTGTCCCGCCCTGTCCCGTCCCGGTCTCCGGTCCCCGGTACCCCCCTCCCCCTATCCTGTCCCGGTCTGGTCCCCGGGACCCGGGACCCGGTACCCCCCCCCCCCTATTCTGTCCCTGTCTCCGGTCCATGGGCCTCGCCCTGTCCAGTGGGCGTGTTGGTCCGGCCGTCGAGCCGGCCCTGGTCCGGTCAGCGCCGTCGCGTCCCCGCCGCTGACGCTCCCCCCCCCCCCCCCCGGCCGTCGAGCCGGCCCTGGTCCGGTCAGCGCCGCCGCGTCCCCGCCGCTGACGCTCCCCCCCCCCCCTCCCCGGCCGCAGGGCACGCTGGCCAGCATCGCTCCGGCCCGCGGACAGTGGGCGGAGAGCGCCATCCGCCTCTTCCGCAGCTTGGTCGCCGACCACGTGGTCCTCATGGCCACAGTGCTGTACCAGACCGAGGTGGGTGTGCTGACGCGGCGTGCGGAGGAAAGGTGGACGGAAATGCAGGCTAAGCGCAGATTTAGATGGATTTCTGCGCTTTGCGTGGCGCGTCCGCCTAATTGGATGTAGACGTCAGGACGCTGCAGCTGACTTGTCAGCAATGGGCATTGATGTGAAACCAAGAACGGATGATTCGCGGTGGAAACCCGTGGATGGTTTGCGAAACATCGCTTGCGTGAGCTTGACCCCAAAGCGCCCTGTGTAGATTTCGTGCCAGTCTTACGCCGTATGTGTTCGGCGGTGCATCCTCTTGTCGCTGCATCGGACGCTTTGTACTCCCTGTTTGCGCTGTGTCCAAGCCAACCAGCACTCTTCTGCCGGCAGAAAATCGCCGTGTTAGCTATTGCTCGTGTTTACGTGTCCGCGGGTGAAAACAGTTATCGGGAATGTGCTCTGATTTCGGCTCATCTGTGGCGTCCGTTTTGTATCCAAACGCCAAACAATGTCCGCCTCTGTACGTTGTACGCATCCGTCCCCAGTTCTGCAGCGCGCTGCTGCTGTGCGACACGCGGACGCCGGTGGACCTGCACGTCGGCGACCGGCTGCTGGAGGCGCAGCTGGCCGAGGTGGCCGACGACGGCACGGTCGCCCCACCGCCGGCGCCGCTCCGCTCGCCCCGCCGCCGCCTGCTCGACAGCGTGTACAGCCTGCTGGACGAGCGGGGGCGGCCGCCGGCCGGCCAGGACCGCGTGCCGCCGGAGGGCGCCGAGCCGCCGCCGGCCGCCGCCAGGTGGGTGGGCCGCTGCTGCCGCCGCCGGCGGGGCGGCGCTCGGAGGCGGCCGAGACCCAGCTCCTGCTGTGTTCAGTGTGGCGGCTTCAGCCTGCCGATGCTTTCCCTGGCCGTCATGAGATCGACAGCGCCTTTTCGTTGTGAGTGTTGGTGTGTTGGCAGTGTGAAAGGCATGCCGCCGACCGCGCCGTCTGTTCCAGTCTGTCGCAGTCAGCGCCTGGACATGGAGACTGCCGAGCCGAATTTGTGCAGGATCGGATCAACCAGCTCAAAGTGCAATGGTTAGTTCTCGCCCTTTCCGTATTATGATCCCGGCTTAGTGTGTGTCGTGGTTTTCGTTTCAATATATGATCACTGTTATGTGGTTAAGTAAGGATGCTGTTTGTGAGCTCATGCACGGCTGCGTCACAATATGCAGCAGAGCGTTTTGGTGGACACGTGGTAGAGGACTCTCGGACGACCGTGCCGCGCTGCTGCCAGTGCAGATGTCTGACCCAGCTCGGTGTTGGCCCCAGCTACGACACGATGAAGGCGTCGCAGGCGGCGCCGTCGGTGACCAAGCGGGCGGCGCTGCTGGCCAAGGTGCGACGGCTGGAGAGCGAGCTGGAGCGGCTGCGGGCTGGCGCGGCCGGAGCGCAGGCCCCGGCGCCGCCGAGTAGGGCCAGGCGACGCGGCCCGCTCGGAGCGCGGGTTCGACTGGCGCTGACGCATAGCGCTGGCGCCGCCGAGCAGGGCCGGGCGGCGCGGCCCGCTCGGAGCGCGGGTTCGACTGGCGCCGACATAGCCCTGGCGCCGCCGAGTAGGGCCGGGCGGCGCGGCCCGCTCGGAGCGCGGGTTCGACTGGCGCTGACGCATAGCGCTGGCGCCGCCGAGCAGGGCCGGGCGGCGCGGCCCGCTCGGAGCGGGGTTCGACTGGCGCCGACGCATAGCCCTGGCGCCGCCGAGTAGGGCCGGGCGGCGCGGCCCGCTCGGAGCGCGTATGTGACTGGCACCGCCTGCTGCGCAGAGCTCGGCACGGCCGACCGACCCCACCGGTGCGGGCTTTTCTTATGTCGCAGGGATCTTATGCGAGGCCTCTTCATATGTTCGTACCTGAAGCGGCCAGCTTGGGCTGTGATCCGCGTGTATCTGCGCGCCTTTGTGGGCAGTGTATTACCCTCCGTAATCATCGTGTATCTACGGGTTGAAGGCTTGCCGCCGGACGGCGGTCGGGGTGCGGCGGAGTCGATGTACCCGTATTCCCAGAGAGAGGTGTTCCTGTCGAAGCTGGACCGCGGACCCCAGATCCCGGCATCGATCCGGTATCAGATCCGGATCGGCTGAGAGATGCGGTGATGCCTGATGCATCCCGAGCGCATCTCAGGACCCCCCCCCCCCCCCCCCCCCCCCCCTGTTGATTTTGCATAAAAGCGTGCCGTGCCTGCAGCGCAGTGCCGTAGACATCCAGCGTACCCAGCGGCGCGATGGTCGTATGCTCATGCGCAGTGTCGTTGGTCTTTATCGTTGCTGAGTTTTGTTGTGAGGGAGGGGTGTGCGTCGCCTATGACTTGTTCGCCGAACAGAGCCACGGATGAGGGAGCGGGTGCGTTTCTCGGGAGTTGTTTTTCTCGGCGAGCTGTTGAGCGGCGTCGTGCTGGCTCGGCGACCAGTCGGCTCTCTGCCTGGAGTCCTGCTCCACCTCTGCTGTCACTGTCCTTCTACCCGGCGCCCCGCGGCCTCTGTCCCAGTCTCGGTCCGAGGGTGGCTTTTGCCATGTTGGCGGCGATAATGCTGAGTCATGAGTGAAAAGGCGAGAACAGCAGGCTGCACGGTTATGCCATTTGCAGGGCAACATTTTTACTCGTGTTGAGCTCCACCGACGTGCACCTGGCGACGAGTCGCAAAATAGCGTCGTTTATTCGCCCACCGGTTACCAGGGCGACCACGGCTCTAACAAAGTCGACTGGTCCGCTGCGGGGGATCGTACATTTCTGCACATGGAGCATGGGATGCAGCCGTTTTCAGTAACCCAAATTTCCAAGGTGCAGTGTAAAACTGCAACGAGATAACAAGAAGCCAAGTTAGCTTGAATGTGCTCGTCCGCGCATGGTCCGTGCAGCGGGAAGCGGACTCCTACGTTTGTTGCTGTCCAGTGTCCCCGGCAAAACATTATTTCACTTCGGTCGGGGGGCGATTGTCATACATAGTGACTATGCACAGCCAGGGTCGTCTAGGAATGGATGGGAAGATCGGTGAGAACGTATTACGCCGATTTTGACGAAAATTCGCCGGCGGCGGATCGAGGTCGGGCACGTGGGACGCGCACACCGTCGACGAAAGGCAATGGTCGCCTGCACCTGTATACGGGGGCGGCGCCATGGGTTCTGGGCTTTGGGGGGGTAGGATTTTCCAAGGGGTCTTAGACAGAATTAGGCCTTCTCACGGGGCGGCCCCTTGTGCAGCGTCGTGAATCAAGGGGAAGGGGGCACCGAGGGAATGTGACTCCTTATTGAACTGTTGCATGCATCATACCCGAGCGACTAAATGCTTACTGATATCGACGGACCAGAACACATCCTTATCCGAAGGCCGCGGGCGCCTAATAACGGTAAGGGAGACTTCCGGTCCTGAATTAGGCCCCCTGAATATGGAGGGGTGCGGCGTAAACCAGAACAGGGGTCTCCTGAGCCAGTAGAGGGACCCTGACACGACATTAAACCTCCTGATCTAGAGCACTGACTACCTTATTCATAAAGGTGGCCTGATAACCCAGGCCAATTGGGTCTCTTGATGTAGCAAAGGCTCTTCTGGTACCGATTTACCACCACTTTCTTCTGGCTCGGTTGTGTGGGCCCTGCATCATTCGAAATTGGATTGGTCTATGTGTAACGACAGTGCCTTTAATTAGGGGAAAATGAGCTTTTTTGAGGGGACGCAAAGCATGTTTTTTGCCCAGCATCTGCCCTTTTGCCACCCCTCCCCCCTGCGCCGCCCCTGAGTGTACATTCGCAATCATGCGTTGCGTGAGCAAGTGCAATACAAATTTCGCCTCCGCATGTTAACCAGTTTGAGCTGGAAATTGAGGCACGTAATACAGGCACACGGACACACGCACAATATGGATGTTTAAGCAGGCACGATAATGTTCTATACCCCAAAGATAAAATGATAAGGTGTAATTAACACATGTGCATACCGCCGCCAACTAAGGCACGTTTGATTGTCCCCACCTTTTTCCCATGCATCCCTTTGTATTGCGTCCTTCCGGCTGTGGGAGACTCAGTCTCAAGGTTGCTGGGCATCGCCGTGTCCTGTGCCGGCTGACTGCACTGAGCTAACTGCTCGGTGAGAGCTGACCGCGGCGGGCCAGAGGTCATCGACCTGCGGGCGGCGGGCGTCCCCGTCCCGTCTGCTCCGTCCGGACCGCAGCCGCTAGGCCTGCAGATGAGACGGAGGCCCGCCGCCGGCCGTCGGCCCGCGCCTGCTCTGGAGGGGAGGCCGGCAGTAGAGGAGGGCAGTGGCGCAGCCGCAGCCTCGGTAGGGGGACAGAGAGCGCACAAAACGGAAAAAGACTGAAAAGGGCCCCCTATTGCTGAAAGCCCCTCCCCCGCAAGAATCACCTGGATTTTACCTTTATTTCGAGGTGCACAATTTTCTTCGCATTGTTTTGTTTTAATCTTTTTAACTGGAAGAGCTTCCACGGGAGGCACCGAGAGATACACGTGTTTTCATTTTCAAGCCAATGAACCATGGGCGTAGGAGCAGGAGGGACAGGGGGTCATGTCCCCCCACTTTTCAAGGTGGGGGGCCAGCAATGTTAACTGCCCCCTCGCCCCCACTTTTCAGAAAAAGGTTGCATTTGGCTTACTTTAGCACCCGCATTAAACATGCATGCCGATTTACTTAGTTCACCGGCCATCTCCCTTAAGATGCGTAATCTTTTCGTTTGCTCATTGGCCATCACTTAATGTTACAACTGCAAGGCCAACGCCGCACGGCCTGGAGACTTGCAAACGCCGAGCGTCGAGGCTGTTATTGCTATGACTCGCGAGCACGCATGTTCAACACCATATTATGCAGTCTTCTTATCAGTAATCAGCTCTGACAGGATCTTGAGCATTATAAGACGAACATGGGCTAGCCATGTTAATACAAATTATGAACCCCATTTCATCTGCAATCTACAGTTAGGGAGAGCTCAATATCTCTGAAGAACACAGAAAAACATAACTGGAGTCTATGTGAAAAATATCGGACTGCTTGCCGTAGTTGTTGCGTCAGTGAGGGTCCCTGTGCTGATCCGGGGCTAGCTGCGCGGATCAGAAGACATCCCGTGTCAGGGATGGGAACAATGTGATGACATATCCTTCTAATGACCTCCGGATCGACCATGAGATCCCGCCCCGTGCCACCAGAATGATAGCCAGAGGACACTTCGCAATGAGACGGAATGGGCCCTTCAGCCTTGACCGGAAACGGTAATGTACCCCTGGTGTTCTACTCAAGAGGCCCCTTGCCAGGAAGGGAATAAGGGGTCTCATTAATGGTGAGTAGAGTTGAGCTCTCATTATTGTTGAAAAGCACAGGTCGAAATGAATTTTTAAAAAAAACAGCAAGTTCATGCCATGTTCACCTGAGAACGTTCATTTTTTCAGAATGTACCTTTGAAACAAATTACATCAAAAGGATTGAACATGCTCTCCTGCAACCTCGGGAGCGAGGGCAGGGATGTCTGGAATGCAACTTCCATAAAACCGATAAGTTCCGGCCACTGCAAGTGCCACCAGACGGCGGGCGCCGTGTTTATCTGTCTTCTGGACAGATAAATAGCTGCGGAGACACGAAAAACAGATATTTTACCTTCACTCTTCAGTTCAACCATCAGATTCCAGCCCAACTTGGCGATGCTTAGGGGCCAATCCTTCTTTTCATCAATCTTAAAATTGCACGCGTGAATATGCCCTCAGACTGCCTTTTAAATAAAAAATCTGATGCCATGAAGCGTCCAGGATACTTTCCCAGAAGCGCGTCGTCATTTTCGTCTACCCATTGCCACAGTTAGTATGAGCTGCCAATACCGACGCTGCGCGTCCTACAGAGACTGCAACGCCTGGGGTCGAGGACTGTTTCTAAAATTTTGAGTGCGCATGCCTCAAAATTACGCCACATAACTTGTACAACTAGTTGAGTAAAGTGATTAGAGGTAATCATTTCAGAAGCGTCATCATTTTCGTCCACCGGTGGGCCACGACTAAATGTTAGCTACTGCGTTAACGCTCCGCGGACCATGGAGACTGCAACGCATAGTGCCGCGGTTTTTGTTGTTAAGATTTGCGAGCGAGCGTGTTAAAAACACGTTACATGAATTGTATCACTAATCGGTATGGCTGAATGGTGAACGTTGCCAGACAAACATGGCTTGGCCATGTTAATACATGTTGTTGACCACTCGATCTGCATCCAAATTTTCGTCTTCAAATTTGGATCAAACATATTGATCTACAATCTACCCTCGCCATGTCCTCAATGTCTGTAGAACCCAGATAAAAAGGACAAAGCTTCTGAATTCTATCGCTTTAGAAAGAGTCAGCTAACTATTGTAGATTAAGAGCGCGGTGATTTCTTCCATGCAGTCGTTCAACGCCTGATTTCTGCAGTTTATTGACCTCAAAATGCAAACAAAATTGAGCTCACGGTAGCTCCTGGTCTCTGTTCTGGCTACAAGGTAAAAATAACAATCAAACGAAGAAAAACTGTGTCACTTGTTAACAAGTAAGCCATATCCAGGATTGGGGCGGGGGGGGGGGGGTTGCAGATAAGATGGGCTTTTGTCAACCCTTGTGTTCCCCCTTGGCAAGGCTCTGGCTATGCCCCTACCTACACACAAAGGCAGATCAAGTCGCGCACGTTGCGTGATGGGCAATTGAAGTGTCCGTTGGGCCGATCCATACGTAAGGCGGATAGCTTCCCGGAGGCCTATTTTTCTGCGATGGTGTGGTATAAGGGAAGATAATTCGGGAAAAATACTGTTTGCAGGTGTCCGACACATGTTTCATACACCATGTAGAAGTAACGCTGGTCCAAAAGTATGCAACAAAGTAGCCACATGATCAGCTCGCAGTCAGCCATGCGGGAGACATCCAGGCCAGAGCAGTGGCCACCGACGGCGGACAGGAGCAGGGCCCAGATAAGGAACATATGACAGATGGGCCTTATTATGTGGGTTAACTCTTAAAAGGGAATCTCCAGTATTATGGATTTTGTCCACTTTAATTCTAGCAGCGTCAAGCTCCCGAATTTGTTTCCGCCTAAAATGGCTGCGACAAGTCTATTTCTTTGAAGCCAGCCAGCAAAATGAAGACGCGTGAAAACCTGTTGCACTGTGAGCCATGGATCCACGTTCAAAATTCTCACCAACCAATATCCACGCCGTATTTTGACATCTACACTGTGGAGGCAAACGCTTTCCTTAATGACCCAAAATGCCTACCCGCTCGTGGAATTTCGTCTCCCCAGGAAAGGCCAATGTTGAAATGGACGAATAATCTAGGGAGCTGGATAGCCTTATTTGATAAATAACAGATGAGTCGAATAGGCAACGATTGTGCACCAGTGATAAACAGCTCTCGATGCATAGCTAGCATAGCAGCCATGACATTTGAATAAAGAGTGATAACAATCTCCATCCTTACCCCCCCCCCCCCGGCCATCGGGCTCGCTTTCCCAGAAAAAGTTCCTGAAGTACACCCTGAGCTTGTCCCCCCACTTTTTGAAATGTTCCTACGCCTATGCAATGAACTGAGAGAATCTGGTGTTAAATGACTGCGTGGAATAAACCGAAAAGCAGAGATTGAGCACCTCGTGAACGTTGACTGCAGATCGACATGGTGTCAAACACATGCATGGTTATGGCTCGCCCACGGTCTTCTGGGGTGTTCAACCTTCAGCCTGAGACGATAAGTGAAAAAACGGGATATAGTCTTGAATATAGTTTGAAAAAATGGAGAATAGGATATAGCTATGTGGTTATATAGCCTTGGAAACAAAACTGGAACCTGCAGTCTACAGGCTGTGCGGCGTCGGCCCACGATAAGCGCTAGACGGCGGCCAACGGGCGGCCAAAAATGAAGAAAGTGCGACGTCTGAAAAAAGTGCAGTGTCGGTCACAACTGCTCTCGCTCCTAAGATTGCGAGCACGTAGGCCTAACATTTGTGTGTGATTGTTTTACAAGTCGCCGCTGCAAAAGGATAAACGTGCTGAGGCAACCTTGGCTGGTCATTTCTTTTTTACCTCATGCATGATGCGCTTTCCTCATGACAATACATCATGCAGTTGGTACCCTCCATGGCGCGGGAGGTCCTCTGAATCGGGTAATTGACCCCAATCGATGCCTGAGCTCTCAGTGACGCAATGATTGGTTGCCGCTCCCAAAGGTCCATAGGGCTCCTTTTTGGGCCACCTCGAACACTGACCCTGACGGGTCCCAACACGGCGCCTCCTGTTAAGAATATGGGGCTCTTGTCGACAAAGGGGCCCTCATTGAGTCAGGGGCCCCAAGCACTGTAACTCGCGGGCTTCAGCCTCGCCCCCGCTTAGGATATGAGTCATCAGACCCCGACCGATACGGAGGGCAGCTTGTTTGGTACTGGAAGTGCTTGAATGACACAGAGGCCCTCGTCGACTCAGGGGGTTCCCACTCGCCACAAGAGTCCCTCTGACAGGCATTTACGGCCGGTCTGGAGATCCAGAACCTCTTACACGATTTCCGGCCAGCCCTCCTAGCCCTTCGAGCATTTAAATTTGGCCATTGGGTCCCATTGGACCCAAGAAGGGGCACGTCCCCTTGCCCCCTGCCCCCTGCCCGTGCCACTGGGGGAGGGGAGGAGCATCAATGCCTGCGTCTGAAATGGCATTTCCTGTCCTTCCCGAGTTGGCATGATGTTTCGGCCTTCTGCAAGGATTTCGAGCAGAGATTACGGTACTCTATCGTGGCGGATGAAGATGAGCCGCCCCCATCATCAGTACCATCAGTTCAGCGGTTAGAACGTAACTCCACGTCTAATGTCGTTGCATGTGAAGTGAAACCATCCGATGATACCGGGGTTGCAGTGATTCCCACGGCGGACGGCGGCGTTGCCGTTAGCCTAGCTCGATAAGATCGAGCGGTTGTGTGTCGCTCGTGAGCCTGTATGCCCCCCGCGCCGCCTCGAGGCGTGCCGCGGCCCGGGCAGCCGTGCACGCGGGCTGGTCGGCGCGTCGTAGTCGCCAATCCCGTCACGTAGAGCGGCATGGCTTCGCTAAACGAGGTGCATCTCGTAAAGCAAGGCACAAGAAGCCGTCGACGGGAACTGTGACGTTATACAAAGTGCACAGGATGTGTCTCCACTTTTTAATGTGCGCCAGGCAATTAAGAATATTCCCGGACGTTTTACAAAGGACATGACTATGGATGTAGGAACGGAAATGGTAGGGGCCTCCTTGGACCCCAAACTTGTAAAAGCTTACTACCATTCCTGTAGCCATGCATAGAAAGAATGGGGTTTGAGAGGGGGTTTGCCGTACTTTTGTGAGACGGTCCTCGGTCCCAGTCGCTGGGAGTCAATTTACTTCACACCTAAGTACGAAAACAACCCATCGGTGGTGTAGAAAAGGCGGTGGTCGAGGCTCACGAGGCTCAGTGCTCTCAGCATCTCACGAATTTCACGATCACTCACTTCACGCTAAGGGAAGCCGGTAGGCCAAACAACCACAGGTCTTAGCTCAGTGCGCTTGAGTTAGCGGCCCTGCCGCTCGAGCTTCACGCGTCGCCGGGCCTTCCCCGGCTGGGAGGTGCGAGAGAAAACTGGTCTCTCGTGATCACCACCGGCTGCCTCTGTTCGCCACGACCGACGCGACACGACGGCCGAAGCAAAAACGTCCCGCCGCGAACGCTGCTCGTGTTTTGCGCGCAGGAGGTGCGCACCACCTGACTCCTGCAGGAACCGTAAGGCCGACGAATACAAAACAGCTGCCGGGCACGCCGAGCCCGCTGTGTGCGGAGAGGCGCCCGGCGGGCCAATTCCAGAGTCGAGGTCGACGCTGCCGGAACCAGCGGAGCCATGAGGCTCCCGATCGGCCTGCTCTTGGTCTGGATCTGCCAGGCGGCGCAGGGCGAACGCCAAGGTCAGTGTGAGATAGGGTACTCGTAAACCTCAGTTCATGGACTTCTTTCAATGCCTGGCACAAATGGGTCATGCTAGATCGTCGCATCCATGGTGGAGTATCACAAGTTCTGCGCCGTGAAATGAGTATGGAAGAACGCGGGCGAACGCTGCGAGCGATTGTCCATCCTTAAAAGTCACGCCACTTCCAGAGGCTATCACAAACACCCCTGTCACTAACGTGTGGGCTAGTTATCCTCGTACGCGACGTTGGAAAATTCGCATGGTTCGCAGATAGCATACAATGTACAAGCCATTTGGATTCAATGTCAGGCATAGAAGTGATGAAATCTGTAAAAAAGATGCTGATATATTCATCACATTAGGTACGCCGGCTGCACACCAATCACTTCCTTGCTTTTCGGCAAAACTGGCGCTACTGACGGAAAGTCATTTACATTGTGCACTTAAGCCTTGGCTAATCACGCCTCCACTGAACTGTGAGTAAATGATTAACGTGTTTTTATCAACGTGCGCATGCTCACAAAGGTAATATTGGTACAAAGTATGATGAAGAAAGGTCTCAGCGCCAGGTGAATAAAAACAACGTAGACATCGCGGAGGAAGAAACTCCCATTTCGTGGTCGCGGTCAAGAGGCAAGGAAAAGGATTCTGATAAAAATATTAGACAATGAGTTTCATTTAGAAGAAAATGAACTTGCCGCGTCAGATAGACATAAATGCACACATCATACGCCATACTGTACATGTGATCCTCTTCAGCATCATCAGAAGAGGTATGACGTAACGCATTGTTGATTTGAAAAGGTAGCGGGGTTCATGTAAGGTGTGAAAATAATGACGTGTGCAGTTACATTTGCAACATATTTCCAAATTGCCCAGCGATATGTGCATGTTTGCCTTAGACTTAACAAGAATAATGCGTCCAATTATGATTTCATGCCATAGCATATTACTTAAACACAAACCATATGCACTCATGCAGCTTTGTCGAAGACCCTACATTCAGGAGAAGCAGCACTCATTTCATAATATTTGTTGCAGAGTTTCGAGACTCAGCCGCTAGTCCACGGCTGCTGCTCGGGGGCACGGTAACCACCATCATTCTGACCACCATCTCGAAACCACAACGTCAACCGTCTTTTACACGTGCGCAGCTGGTAAGTGGCAGCAAAAGGACGACGATTTTCCAGCACGTCCTCATTCTGGAAGGAAGCACGTAGAACTCAACTTCAACTCGGAGAAAAGGTATTAAGTGACGGCATGAAAGGGTATTTGCTAGTTGGACAGACAGAAGAGGGC